>NC_081138.1:470000-532500 GCF_958295425.1 Solea solea | reverse complement strand
GACGTGTTTCTATCAGACAATCTTAACTTTGCACGGAGCCCTGACCTTTAACCTCATCGAGCATCTTAGACGTCCTCGTCCAACATCAGTGTGTGACCTCATAAATGCTGAACGCACACAAATTCACACAGAAACACTTCAAAATCTTTAAGAACATCTTCCAAAAAGCACGGACACTGTTAGAGTTAAGTATAGTTTACGTGTGAAAGACCCTTCAGCTCATTCTTTCCTCTGCAGTTTGAGTGAGGTGAGTTTATTACTCTGCTGATCCGACTGAAACATGCACAAAATCCACTTCATAATAAAAGTCACACACAAGTAACGACACCACGTTTATGAAAATATCAGCATGTTTTGAGGATGTTAAAAGGTGCTGTTGTTGTCGCTCATAGATGAAATAATACTAATAATAATAATAATGCTTTCTCGAGCCCTGTTCACTAACCATGTCACCATCTCACTCTGAGCATAACTAACCCTCACCAACACTGACCAAACCTAGACCTGCTTCTAACCCTGAAACCAATAATGAAAATGATACAACATTCATTTTTAACCAATATTTGTCGTCACAATCACAGACGGACATGTTTACACACACACACGCACACACACACACGCACACACGCACACACACAGTGACTCATGAAGTCAATGCTTTCATTGTCAGATTGAGTCGTCCATATGTTGGTGAACCACACACCACAAATGCTTTGCCTTGAAGAAACAACAGTGTGTTCCTCATCATTTGTTGTGAAAACAGTTCCGCTTGTGGCCTCCCTGCCCCCAGCCTGCATTTCCCTCGCTGTAAATCATGATGGGATGGCTTGCAGGTGTCAGGATTAAAGAATACTCTCAATGACTTTGGGCCAGAGACGCAGTCACAGCTGCTGCTTTTCTACTTTTTTAGAGCTATTTGTTTTGTGCTTGGTGTGATGGTCTCGTAGAAGCGGCGCTGAGGTGGATGAAAGGCCGCGTGAGCACATGATGAAGCTTTGCTGTAACTGCTCTGTCAGTTACAGCAAATGAATGAAAAGCTTCCAGGAACCACGAGTGTTTGCTGTGTCTCTGGTGTCAGTAACTAGAGTTTAAACGTTGTTGTTGTTATGTGTAAACCTGCAGTTTCCAAACAAACATGTATGCATGTAATAAAAGCTACAGGTCTCCATCACATTCATTCACATCAACGTGATGATAATGTTTGAACTGCTTGTGGCACTTTTGTCTGAATGAAACGAGGGTGACGCTAACACAAGCGTTTAGTTGTTATGAACGTGGTTAGGTTGGGCCATAAATAGTTCCTGGTTAGGGCTCGGAACAGATAATGATTTCTCCTCAAAGCATCAACATCCTCTCCATTAAAAACACCAGGATGTCCTCAGAAGACAATGTGGAACAAATCTTATAATGTTTGATGTCAAACGGTGGTCCTCTTCATCCACTAGGTCACCATTTGTGAAAACATAACAAACTAGAAGTGAAGAATGTGAGGACGTCGTTTTTATAACTTCTAAAAACCATGGAGTCTGGCACAGAGCTCATCATCTGTGCAGTTATTTTATTATTATAATAATAATAAAGATGAGTGAGAAACTGAAGGATGTACAATTACCTACATAAATAACATCATACTTATTTAATCTTTAATGCCTTTTCTGATGAAATCCAAAATCAACGTGAAGGAACATTTGCTTGAGATCCAGGAGGAGGGAAAATGGCCTGAGACGAGTGCCAGTGGAGTGAGATTGTGCAGATCAGCGTGCTGAGTGAACTTTATTGGACAGCTTGTATACAGTGGAGTGCAGTTCCAAGCACGTAGCAGCCAGACTCTGCATGCAACTCTGACGTAGAAGGAGCGTTTGGAGTGTTTGCCCTGCATGTTTTATCACACTTATAATTATGATTACTGTGCACCTTGAATCCAAAATCTCCAAAAACCACTTTAGGTATTTGTGAGCAGTGATGAGCAGCACTTCTGCAAAGCCAGAAGGAAACTGGATACCCAGCGGGATTAGAGAGGGTGAGTCTGACGTTTGCCTTCAGTTTACATTCCTCCCAACAGGCAGGCACCATCTGGAGAGGGTTCTGTATTTATTTAAGTGCAAATTGTCTATTTTTAGTTCAATATTAATGTTTCAGATTAGCAGCGACGCAGCTGTGTGTTTAAAGAGTCTCAACAGCTTCCTCTGCACTTCTCCGTGGCTTTAATTCACTTTGAGTTCTAGCTGATAAACATGCTTTGTTTGCCCTTGTTACTTTCCACAGAAACTTTACACGCTCGTTTACATGAAAACATAAAAGATATAAACTTTATAACATAACAAGTTTGTAGTAAAATTGTTTCCATCAAATTCAAGTTTGGATCAACAAAACATTCTCATTGTTTTCCCACTGTGAACTGATTATATATCTCATGTTCCTCTTATTCATTAAGACTGAAGATTAAATTCATCCAGGACATCATCTCCAAACAACACACATTTAACAACACTTATTGGTGAAGGTGTATATATATATATATATATATATATATATATATACACTACCGTTCAAAAGTTTGGGGTCACATTGAAATGTCCTTAATTTTGAAGGAAAAGCACTGTACTTTTCAATGAAGATAACTTTAAAGTAGTCTTAACTTTAAAGAAATACACTCTATACATTGCTAATGTGGTAAATGACTATTCTAGCTGCAAATGTCTGGTTTTTGGTGCAATATCTACATAGGTGTATAGAGGCCCATTTCCAGCAACTATCACTCCAGTGTTCTAATGCTACAATGTGTTTGCTCATTGGCTCAGAAGGCTTATTGATGATTAGAAAACCCTTGTGCAATCATGTTCAGACATTTAAAAACAGTTTAGCTCGTTACAGAAGCTACAAAACTGACCTTCCTTTGAGCAGATTGAGTTTCTGGAGCATCACATTTGTGGGGTCAATTAAACGCTCAAAATGGCCAGAAAAAGAGAACTTTCATCTGAAACTCGACAGTCTATTCTTGTTCTTAGAAATGAAGGCTATTCCATGCGAGAAATTGCTAAGAAATTGAAGATTTCCTACAACGGTGTGTACTACTCCCTTCAGAGGACAGCACAAACAGGCTCTAACCAGAGTAGAAAAAGAAGTGGGAGGCCGCGTTGCACAACTGAGCAAGAAGATAAGTACATTAGAGTCTCTAGTTTGAGAAACAGACGCCTCACAGGTCCCCAACTGGCATCTTCATTAAATAGTACCCGCAAAACACCAGTGTCAACATCTACAGTGAAGAGGCGGCTGCGGGATTCTGGGCTTCAGGGCAGAGTGGCAAAGAAAAAGCCATATCTGAGACTGGCCAATAAAAGAAAAAGATTAAGATGGGCAAAAGAACACAGACATTGGACAGAGGAAGACTGGAAAAAGTGTTGTGGACGGATGAATCCAAGTTTGAGGTGTTTGGATCACAAAGACGAATGTTTGTGAGACACAGAACAAATGAAAAGATGCTGGAAGAATGCCTGACGCCATCTGTTAAGCATGGTGGAGGTAATGTGATGGTCTGGGGTTGCTTTGGTGCTGGTAAGGTGGGAGATTTGTACAGGGTAAAAGGGATTCTGAATAAGGAAGGCTATCACTCCATTTTGCAACGCCATGCCATACCCAGTGGACAGCGCTTGATTGGAGCCAATTTCATCCTACAACAAGACAATGACCCTAAACACACCTCCAAATTGTGCAAGAACTATTTAGAGCAGAAGCAGGCAGCTGGTATTCTATCGGTAATGGAGTGGCCAGCGCAGTCACCAGATCTGAACCCCATTGAGCTGTTGTGGGAGCAGCTTGACCGTATGGTACGCAAGAAGTGCCCATCCAACCAATCCAACTTGTGGGAGCTGCTTCTGGAAGCGTGGGGTGCAATTTCTCCAGATTACCTCAACAAATTAACAGCTAGAATGCCAAAGGTCTGCAATGCTGTAATTGCTGCAAATGGAGGATTCTTTGACGAAAGCAAAGTTTGATGTAAAAAAAATCGTATTTCAAATACAAATCATTATTTCTAACCTTGTCAATGTCTTGACTCTATTTTCTATTCATTTCACAACGTATGGTGGTGAATAAGTGTGACTTTTCATGGAAAACACAAAATTGTTTGGGTGACCCCAAACTTTTGAACGGTAGTGTATATATAAATATTGTATCTTCACTTTCTGCCTAATAAAAATATGTTGACCTAAATGTGACACACTTTAAATATACAGCGAAATGATGGACTATGTTTTGCTTATATCTCACACACACACACACACACACACACACACACACACACACACTCATGGCTAAGACAACAACATGGACAACAAAGCAAACAATACACTGAAGACAACAATCATAAAAGTGTCTCCTGTGTCGACAACAAATGGTTTCCATGGTCCATCCATCATGTTGTGTGTGTGCGTGTGTGTGTGTTCGTGTGTGTGGTGTGTGTGTGCGTGTGTGTGCGTGTGTGTGCGTGTGTGTGCGTGACACACTGACATATTCAACACTTTAACAAAAGGTTTATCTCATAAAATCTACACCTGCTTAATATCTTTAGAATATGAGACAGACTTTTTACAACCTGATGCTATAGTTTGTGTTGCTTTATCATGGCTTACTATTACTACTAATATTACTACTAATAATAATAATAATACTACTACAAGTACTACTATTACTCCTGCTACTAATACTACTATTACTGTACTACTATTACTATTAATAATACTACTATTAGTGTACTACTATTACTACTACTACTACAAGTCCTACTATTACTGCTGCTGCTACTAATACTACTACTACTACTATTACTACTATTACTGCTGCTACTATCACTACTATTACTAAAACTACTACTGCTGCTGCTGCAGCTGCTGCTGCTGCTGCAGCTGCCTCCATCAGTGACTAAACGTGTTAAATAATAAAAAGTGCTGTTAGAAATCCTTTGTTTGAATTTATGCCAGTGACACAAATGTGCAAAAATCATTACAGTTATTGTATGAATTAATATGAAATAGTTTCCTAGTGTACATGGCAACAGCAACAATGTGATGCATATGTGTTGAGGTTCTTCAGGAAGTATAAAGAGTATAATATAAATATAAAGTATACATTTCTTTGAGTAATAAACGACTGATGCTGTTGATATGAAGCCGTGATATCATCTGTGAATATTCATGTTCTACCTTTATCTTTATCTTCTCTGTCAGAGCGTGGCCTTGAACCCAGAGTCTCATGGAAATGACTGCAACACCAACATGTTTACAGAATATAATTGCATCATAATCTCTGGCCTCATTATGGTCACATTTATCAACATCAGCAGAGTCAGTGGTTTGGTTGACAATCACAGTCCTGTCTGTGGTTTGATTTAAGCAATAATATGATTTCATTACGTTTAAGGAAAGACTGGGTTTGTTTTTGATAAATGTACAAAAACAAGTGAGTCCCTAAATAAATAAAAATCTCATATAAATAAATCTAATAATGCTGCAGATATTATAACACTAATAATAAATAATAAATATCAACTCATCATCAGCAGCTTCTCCTTATTGTGTTCATAACAAACTTAATCCAGCTGTAATTATGTTTCCCACAGTTGTGTCGCAGAGTCTCAACCTTCAACCTCACCAGGAAAGTCATTGGCATAAATGGAAACACGTGTGTGCGTGTGTGTGTGCGTGTGTGCGTGTGTGTGCGTGTGTGTGCGTGTGTGTGCGTGTGTGTGTGTGTGTGTGTGCGTGTGTGTGCGTGTGTGTGTGTGCGTGTGTGTGTGTGTAGAACCTTTAATCTAAAACATATCACTAAAAATCACTACAAAATGACTTGAATGGAGCATCTGTGTGATATTACTGTGAGGGGCAGGACAATATTATATTCAGTGTTCACATATTTCTTGTGTAATAATATGTTAAATAATATGTGAGTTAAGACAGTTTAGTCAGAGATACAGAACAGGACCATGGAAAGTGACCTCACGATCACAAAGGTGATCATGTTCACGCTCAGACTGCAGTGGTACAGTCCAGCACCTGCTCAGACACACAAATGTTGTTCTTTAAAGAGTTAGGTTTCATGTTTTTATGTATTTATGTCTCTTTTTATTCTCTCATTTACTCTTAAACTGCCTCTTTGCTGTTGGTGTTCCATGCATATATATATTTTATGTTTTATTTTTAATATTGCTAAAATTGTGTATGGTTCCATATTTTTATTTTTTATGTTTTATTTTTTCATTGTTTTTGTGTGAAGCACATTGAATTGCCACGTGTATGAACTGAGCTACACAATAAATATGCCTTGCCTTAGGTTTGTGGAACTAAAACACACACACACACGATGAGTTACACAAGTTTGTCCTGTCAGAGTGTCACAGAGACACAGCCTCCTCCTCCTCATCCTCATCCTCATCCTCACTCCCCCACACGCTGCTGTGGCACCTGTAGGCTCTGAGACTGCTGCCTGTAAATGTTTGAAAAGTGTAAAACACGCCTCTCTTTGTAATGTTGTTATGTTTGATGCTGAGACAGAGGAAAGAGCAACAGGACGACAAACAGCCTTTATGAGTTTGGTGAAGTGAGTGATCTTCTGTTCACTGTCACAGTCGTGATATAAACTGCTAGTTTTACCTTTCAGTCATGATTGGACGTGAAACTGGAGAGAATTAGAGAGAAGTACATGGATCACACCCTTCTTACTTTGGACATCACTGACATCACAGCACATGTCAGCTCTCATTTCACTTCATGCACTTTTAAAGGCCACAGAAACACAGGCCTTATAAAAGTGTTTCCTTTAAGTTGAGCAGAACATCCATGTTTTTTATGACAGGAGAGTTTATGCCAATTATTTCACACGCACTCGTATGTGAAATATGTGATATGCCGTGTGTGTGTGTGTGTGTGTGTGTGTGTGTGTGTGTGTGTGTGTGTGTGTGTGCGCGCGCTAAAATAAGAATAATGTTTTATATAAAGTCTACAGATTAAATCAATTCCCTAGAGATAGAATTGCTACCACCAGAGGGCGACATCCTCTCCTCACTGCTAAACCTCACACATTGACTGGATGTTTTTATGTTTGCTTTTCAAACACTGTAAACACTGTCACTATTATAACAGATCTCTGCAGAGAACAATGATGAACTTCCTTTGAGATGACAATTAGAATCTAAGTTTACAGCTTGTTTTTAATTTGTCATTGCTGTGTCTTTGTCTTTGTCCCTGAAACAGTGATGATTATTATTCTCAGTCAAGAAGCAGAATTTACAAAATCCAGTGTTGTGCTCGTCTGTTGTTGTTTATCAGAAACACTTTGCTCACTGAAAAGCTTCATCTCAGCTGGAATATATTTGCACAGTGAGGGAAGTCATCTAATAAGAGGGTGTAGCTGCCTGTCTGTCTGACAGCTTCTCTCAGGGAAAACAAAGCATTAATAAATAAATAAGGAAAACAGTCTGGGCCTCCCACTCCCAGCCGCTCTGCACTGGTTTATCAGGGTCGTATCTAACCATCCTGTGGGGCCAGAGCCGTGCTGCAGAGTCTGTGCTTCCATGTGCTTTACTGCAATCAAAAACACCTGGCCTCGGGGCTTGGAATGGTCACAACATTACAGCATATAAACGAGCCAACTACTCGATATAGAGGCCCCATAATTGTTGGACTGAAGAGGATTTCTGCCTTTTTTCCCTCCTTTTTTTTCTTTTTACTGCTGGGTTTTACTATTGTTGTAAGACATGAGAACCAATGTCAGACTTAACCATGCAGCACACATTTAGAAACTCACTTTTACGAACACAGTGGAATTATCCAGAAAACTCATACGTCAACTCACCAGAGCTGTGAGACGGTGCCAGCCATGAGAGAACCAGACTGAGCCGACTGTCCTTCAACTGAGGAGCCTTTGCCAACGCCCACACCACCATTGTTTCACACCTGCACACACACACACACACACACACACACACACACAGTTAAAATCATATGAGTAAGGTTTGGCTGAATGTACACGTGTGTTGCTTGTTCGTTGGGATGTTCTTAGATCAAGGGGCATGATTCCACTTAAGCAGTAATGAAAAACAATATTGTGTTGTTCTTTTGTCCGCCCTCGTTTCTGGATGACTTTAGATTGATGTCACAAACAACACGGGCCAAAAAATGACAGTATACCTTCACACACTTGTAATAATCTCTCACCAGGCAGAATAAACACAGTGAGAACATCAACAGGGTTCATCTAATCTGTCTGTCACAACACACACTTTACACGTGTGAAGATTCCAGTGACAGTGACGTGAAGCCCAGGTTAGCCACCAGGGGGCGACTCCACTTGTTGTGTAAATAATTCAGTTTGAATGGAAAGCTAATGGAGAATGTGACGTTTAAAAGGAAAAGAGATGATGAACAATGACACTGCTGTGATTGACAGATGGTTTGACTCTGATCAAATCACACACACTTTCACGTTCAGTCACTGAGGTTTTTACTGTAATGTGAGTGAAGGAATGAATATTTCCCTTCTTATTATGCCCAAGCTGCCGGTCAGGGTCTGTGCTCTCTCCCCCCTGCCGTGCCCTGGCTCCCCCGCAGCTCCCCCGCAGAGACGCTTCCTTACAGTGATGAGCTTTTGACAGGCCCCAAAACAGCCCGCTTAATGCTGTGCCAGGCCAGACATGGAGCGACTGGGACGCTGGCAGCTTCTTGGCCCACACCAGGCATCATGGGCCTCAGCTCTTTTTACCCCTCCCTTCCTCTTCTCTCGCTCTCTCTCTCTCTCTTTCTACAGCCTCAGGATTGTTATGCAAAGCTTTCCAAGTGGAGATGGTGGGAGTTATCTCATGAACACATGTATCCACATCATATTTGTACAATCTCCTCCATCATAGTGAGAGATGTCCAAGTCTGAGGCCCGGGCTTCACCTGGAACATTCAGCACACCTTTGAAACACAGACACTCATTATCTTTCAGTAACTTTAGCTCCTGACAGCTGTTGATCCTCCAGATTCACTTGCACACAGTGATGTTAACGTTGCAGTCCATGACATTTTTGAGTTCCATAAAGTTTTGAAAACTATTGAAAACATCCTTAGCAGAAGAAAACCCTGTCTCTTGAAACGTAAAGAACTAAGATACTCTAGTGCCACCCGGTGTTGGACTGTGAACACTACGACAAAGACTTAAAGCAAACGTGTGTCCATCTGCTACACAAGGACAACTCATCAGCTACACGGTGTCTTCTCCATTTGTGGTGACTTTTATGGCTTTTCAACTGTAAACATTGTCCCACAGAGAAGGAAACAGATCCCACGTGTGTTGTGTCACTCATCTCTCAGAGCTGCTTTACTGTACTTTTATTAAAACTGGCAGTCACTTAACTACTGGCAAAAAATCGTGTTGTTGGGAAAATGAGGGATAAACACTTCTAATCATAACAGTAGTGTGTATAATAAAAAAACACTGCGTATGTATTTTATGGAGCTGTACTGAATATTAGAAGCACATGCTCTCGCTCTGAAACTGAACAAAATCAAGCTGAAGCTGTAAATCTTTATTGACGACGCCTATTAAATCCCATTCAGTGAGAGTGGATGGAGATGACGGAGACTCCAGAGAGGGCTGCTGTTGTGTGTGTGTGGGGGGAGGGGAGTGAGGGGGAGAGTATGGGGGGGGGGGGGGGGTTGAGTGGGGGGGGCCTTCTTCACGCGCTCAAAACATTTCAAAGTGGGAAATTAAGTAGATTTTCACACTAGAACATTTTACCATGTGTACAAACAAACAGTGGCCACACACACACACACACACACGCACACACACACACACACGCATACACACACGCACACACACTCACTCTGTTTCTCACTTGAAAATAATCAATGACTTTAATGAAAACTGCATAAGAAATGAGAAACAAGAGAAAACATACATGTTTGTTTATAGTACTGATTATATAGTCTGTAGTTATGAAGTCATGAATAACATACTATAATAATATGTGAGCGCACAGATACCTTGGCTTTTATTGTGCATGTATGTCTTATTTTAAATGATGTACTTCTTTTAATGTTTCTGTTGTTTATCTTAGCACGTGTGTTATGTCTGATTTAGTTATTTGTATTTGTCTTTATATTATTATTATTATCTTGTTTGGTCAACTGAAAAACTGTAACATTTTAGAAAACATAGTTATAGTAGATACAAAGTCTCCTCTCCTGATACAAAGTATCAATCCCTGTCTATTTAACACAAATGAGATTGGTAGTAACTATAAATCCTGTACAAATATGACAGCACTGCAGTAGCATCCTCTGTGACATGTACCAACACACACACCTGGTACAGATTAAGCTTAATGGATGGAGCAGATGTGATTTGAATATCTGTGTATTTAACAGACAAGCCATCACTGGAATCACTGCTCTGTGACGACGCTCACGTAATTAACTGTCCAGGTCTGGGAAATATTTCACAAAATGAAAAAAGAAAACCATGTAAAGAATGTAAAAAATGTAATGAATTATTCTGACGATGACGAGTTTCTGTCTCTTTTTATGTCAGGGGAAAAAAATGTTGTTCTCCGCTTCACTGAGAGAGGAAACTGCAGGATTCTCATGAATGTTTCAGCCTCATAACACACTTCATTCTTCATTCATTCAGTCATGTCCTAATTCAATCAGGACATGAATTAGCGTGTGAGAGAGTGAGAGAGTGTGAGGTGTTTGTCATTCACACGTTCATCTCATTTGCAAATGAAACATTTGTTGAACTTTCACACCGACGAGCAGCGTCGTCGTCTTCCTCCAGCTCACTGTGAGGTTTGTCTTCTACGTGACGTGAAATATTCATGTAAACATCAGTGTGATGCACGTGTACATCCTCAGGTACCTTGTCCAACCCCGAGGCCATGCCATGCTCCGTGCCATCCCATCAGCAACTTTAAACATGATTCAGGTCTCGTGCAGTTAGAGAGAGGAGAGCTGGATCCAATTGGGATGAGAAGATAGTCGGTAACCTGCATCATTTCATCTGCTCGTGCCCTAAGAAATATGACAAAAACATCAGAGAATGGAAAAAGCATGAGCTCAGACTTTGTAACCTGGCAGATATAATCCAATCATTCCTTCGAGGGCCTAACTCGTGTTTTTAACGCCAGTCTATACATCATACTGTATATCTAATTTAAGGCTGAGCTGACGGCTCTTTGAAGAAGCAATTTTGAAATCACATTCCAGTTTCCCCTCCCAAACAGCAAATTATTGTTACTCCCATGAGACGTGTGATTTCGGACTCAAGAATTGGAGCAAATCACTTGCAGACGACTTCATGAGGATCCTATTAATCTGAGACGAGGGCTCGGGATTCAAGTCGAAGTATAAACAACCTCCTCGTCAATTGACAAAGTAAAAAAAACCTGTGTGTGCTCAGTTCCACCTTCACAACGTGAGCGTCCGTCCAGAGTCAGGTTTGATGCCAGACACCAGGGAGAAATGTGCCCTATAATTGGTAACAGTCTCTTTTGTATGTAAGCAAAGGTCGAGCGTAATGAATCCCAGCGCCGTGAGGATCCTCTGCAGAGCGCCAACAACTGTTTGTTGTTGGACGTCACCACAGAGCCACTGCAGCCCATCAGATACAGCGTCTACACACACTGCAATCACACTGCTGTTGTTCTTTCTTAAGTGTCTCCCACCAATGACTCAGCAACAATTACTCGAGGTTATCGGGGGGCATCTAGCACCAGAATCTGACCCACATGAACCCGCCCTCATTTCCCCTCAACGGTGCCTCAGTGGCTTTTTTCTGCTCATTAAAAATCCCAGAGTTCTCAGTGAGAGCTGGAAGAGAGATGATGGGAAAGGCAGTTGGAGGAGATGCTGAATGCAGCTGGCACTTCTTATCTACCACATATTAGCGGAGTTGAGGAATGGTATTTGCCATGTTGCATTAGCCTGCTGCCGTCCCATCAGCGCCTGCCATTCCCAGCAACAACATGATCCAAATCAAGTCCAGATGTCTCAACCATCGAGATTCAATATTTCACTACCTCTGCATTTATCTTCTCCACTGTGTCACAGATCCAGACGTGATAGCATCTCACGGGATTTTAGAAACTTGGGGCTGACCATAACGTCACCACGGAGTGGAAATGATATTGTTTATTTTCTACTTAGCAAACAGGAAGTCTAATAATAAAACACGTTGTAACCATTTGATTAATGAAAAATACTCTTTTAATTGTCTTATTTTAACAAAGTGGTGAGAATATCAACACAGGACTGTTTACCTAACATATATTCAGTTTATTAGAAGCAGATCATTGGTTATTTTTACGGTTATGTGCAACTACATGAAGTGTAGTTTAAAACTTCACCCAACTAATGGCGCTTCTCCACTATTCAGTCCCAGCACGGCTCCACGCGGTTTGGTATGGTTTACCGTTAGCATACCTCCTCAACGTGGGTGGAGCCATCACTGCATGGCTGCGTTAAACTGATGTGACTTTGTTTTAGACGCAACACAAACCAGTGACTTGTAAAGCAGTTGTTTTCAGTGCAACTCAATCATTAGAATCAGTTGATTAAAAAGATTTGTTCACAGAATGGTTCAGTAGTTCCTGTATGAGCGGATGCATGATGCATGATGGTGGCAGTGCTGTCTCTAAATGTTAAATATTGACATCGTGGACATCTGCTTTCATAAATGTTGGGGCTGATCGCATGTTTTCAGGATTTTTAAGTCTTTTGAACTTCGATCTACAGTTGGACATTGCTGGCTTTGATTCTCCTGTCGGACGTCTCACTCACGACTCTTCCAGTGACGACACTCTGACCAATCAGTGGATGGCAGTCTGATGACATCACACATAGTTTTGGCTCAGCTCGCTTGGAACGTCGTCAGAGCAGGAACTCAGCAGGTTCTATTACTGATGGAAAAGCACAAAACAAAACGTGCCGAGTCGCGTCGTGCTCAACTGGGAAAAGCACCATTCGTTTCCTTGCACAGTTTGCTCCTTAACATAAACATGAAATGAACAGTGTGGAGGATTTAGTGACATCTATTGGTGAAATTGCACGTTGCAGCTGAATATAATATGCAGCTCACCTCAGCCCTCCCTGATAGACATGTGAAAGAACTGACGGTGACCTTCAGATGTCGTTTAAAATCAAATGTATTTAAAACATGGTCCAACACAGCAGCCTGCAGAAAAGACACAGTGAAGGGCTCATTTTCTGGCAATAGAAACAATGGACTGTACAAATCTGTAATAATACAAACAATTATGTGGGGATTTAGATGTATTTATTCAATGATTGTGTAATAATTAAACATGACTGACTTAACAACAATGATGAGAACTACGTCTCAGAAAGTCACCACACGACTGGTTCCAGTAAACGGACGAGAAGCATTTCCTTCATCATGTTGTATATGCTTCTAACTCAAAGAGTCAGTCACAGGTATTCTTATTCCTGCAGGACACAGAAACAAATGATCCCATTACCAATTGAATGGCAATTACGTGAACCACTCTCCCAAACTGCCTCTCAGCTTCCTGAGTGTGGGACACTAACTATGGCTTCACAACATGCAAAGAGCCCTTTTCTCTGTAAAGAATTCCTGTCCTTGGAGTGAAAATCCTGTTTACTGCGTCCTGATTGCAAGGTCCAAAGCCTGTTTCCCCGCGGGCCAAGGTCACGCTGGTTTCCCCAGCTCCTGCCTTCCAGGATCAGTCGTCTTCTGAGGAGAGCTGGGCTCCTTCATCATGAACCTCTCTGTAGGCAGCCATGGGGCCGCCGTCAGGAGTGTAGCTCCCCATAGAGATCTTCAGTCCCTCAGACAGTTTCTGGGCTGCCAGCTTGGCCTGCAACTCCTGAAATTAAACACAACACAGAGAAAAAGTTGACATGAATAGGCTGTTAAAACAGTAAACAAGCACATTATTATAAAAGCTATTAAACCCTGGACAAAAGTAGGGCTGATAATAAGCTTAACAAGCCTCCGTGAGACTGTTTGACGTTTGGCTCTACAGTCACTACTTTGGATGTGAAGTGATACACGGTGCTTACTCAACACTGCCCTCCAGAGCTTTACTGAGGGAACACACACACACACACACACAATAATTCATTCCAAATTTAAATTGATCAACTAAACTGGTTTACTTTGTTGCCATAGAAATCAAAATACATTTTAATTATTAAATAGAAATAAAATGTTAACAGTTGAAAGTAACTTTCATTTATTTAATAACTGCCACAAGGAATAAAAGTTTTGTTGACACAGAATTAAAATAATCTTGCAGACTTTGTGTGATAAAAACATATTCCTTTCTTTTACTGACCTTAAATGTATGTCATGTATGAATGGGGGGGTGTAACCCTGATTTATCATCAATGTTTACAGACTTTTACCTCAACATGTGACTCATTATTTGCATCAAAACCACATAAAACAAAGTAATAATCAAATAATTATAAGTTAATAAATTAAATTAATAATTATAATTATATATTAATGCACGTGTGTGACGGGCCTCAGCTGCACTGACCTGCTGCTTCTTGGTTTGTTCTTTTAAGAGTACGGCCGACTCCTCCAGAGACAGCAGCTGGGCTGGGCTGTGATGGAGTGGAGGTAGTTTGGCTGCAGTAATGTCGTCCAGGTGTCTTCTGTCCCTCTCCCTCCTGGCCTGGACAGCGAGTGGCGATGAGCCTTCAGAAGACTGGCTGGGTGACGAGGAACCTGATGGAGAAATGTCATCTTTGTGCGGAAGCCTGAAAACACAGTTAAGAAAAGAAAATCAAAGAAAAATGCAATTGATGAAATGTACAGAATGATCTTTTTTTCTGTAGTAAAATGTCTTAATAAATGTTTTCCACTCACTGATTTGTTTTGAATTTCTGTCTCCTGGGACCTGAAGTCTTCTCTGTTCTTTCCAGGACAGTTACATAGTGAGGCTTTTTTGGTGTCTGCTTTCTGAGAAAATAACTGTCTCTTCCTGTGCTGTGTAATGGCTCTTTAGACTCGCTTCTGAGACCAGTTTCAGAAACTCTGACCCTTTCCAAGGCCTCAACAAGATCACCCTCTTTTGTCTCCTCACAGTTCACGGAGGCCCCAGCAGCAGTCGTCTCCATGGTTTCACCGGCAGCTGCTCTGGAGAGAAACTGGTCCTGTTGCTCGTCCAAAGCAGTCTGTTCCTGCTCACGAGCCCCGACAGGTGAGGCCTCCATGTCATGGAGCACGCTGCCTGCTGCAGACTCACTTTGCCTGCTTTGGTTGGAGGCAGCTGGTGAGTTGGGGACGGCACATGTTTGCATAGAGAAGGCTTGCTGGTACTTGGACTGTAAGTCTGTCCTGGCAGCAGACACCAAGCTCTGTCTCCTCTCCTCTTCATCACGATGCTCAATGGCAAGACGCACTCTCTCTGCAAACTCTGATATCTTTTCACCTTTGTCAGGAAGAGACCTCAATAACCTCCTGTCAACAACACAAGTCCATCGTTTCATTTTAGATATAAAACAAACTTCCCCACAGCTGTGACCATATGATTTGGACAATTCTCATATTTAATAAACCATTGAGTGTTTCTCTGCTTACCAGCTTTTTTTCACCAAACTGTATTTTGGTTAAATGAATTTCATTAGCCAAATCTAGCATTAAAACAACTGCATACAATTATACTTTATTTCTTCATTACTACTTAATTACAAACACAAGGCTACAGAACTATTTTGCATTATTCTCCACAGGTGTGCAACGCCTTAAAACACTTAAGATAACGACTCTTTAATCACAATACCAGTGTCTGAGCATCCCCATATTCATTCTACAGTATGACAGTAATATCCAAACATACAGAATCATTCATAACCATCTTCAGTCCCTGTTAAGACCAGTCTAAGCAGGACTGGAGTCTCCTTTGACCACATGTGACTGGATTTGACACAAATTCAGTTTTTAATGAAGAGTCTGACGTGTGTCAACGTGAAGACACTGAGACGGAATGAGTTCACTTCTGTATGAAGTTAGTTGACAGACGAATACAAGAAAAGTCCAATCACTGAACACTGAGCGAGAGATAAGTGGACCTGTGAGGTGTAAACGTCCTCTGAGGAGAAAGATTGAGTAAAATATAATAAATAAGAAGATAACACGGTAACGCTGTTGTCATTAAAACCATAAAAAGTGTGTTGTTTAGTCACGTGTCTTCCTCGCTCTTTGTGTGGTGGATGTAAATGAAAGGTAAAGATTAGAGATTAGAGATTAGTGGTTTATGGTGTCAACTTACTTGTTAGAGAGGATCTTTTCTTGTCTGAGCAGCAGCTCCTGGAGCTCTTCTCTGCTCTTGTGGCTCAGCTCTCCCACCTGTCCCTGTCCCTGTCGCTGTCCCTCTCGCTGTCCCTGTCGCTCTGTCCACAGCGAGGACATCACTGTTAGCTAGCTGACAGCTAGCTACAGCCACTCAAAAGAGCGGGAGCGGACGTGTCAGTGAAGAACATGCGACATAAATACTCCGAATAAACACGAACCGACTGAAACCGCGTCAGTTAAGAGACTCTGTGAAGCTCTGAGAGCTTAATAAATGTCCTATAATGACATGTTTACGTTTTCCTACGTGAGACGTTTCAAAGTTGGTTACCTCTTCTTGACTTGAGTGGAAATCAATGTGCAGAGTTGGGGCTCTACCGCCCCCTGCTGCACAGGATGATGAACTGCACCACAGCCACTGTTATCCAGTTTACCTCGTGTTTTCACATGGTTTACTACTTTTGACCATCAATACTATCAATACCATCAATACTATCAATACCATCAATACATACACATTAGAGCTTGATATGATGTTTCCAACACAAAATATTTGAGGAAAATATAAAAGCTCCAGATTTACGTGTTAATAAATTAATACATGAACCTCTTTTAGTCCATTTTATTTACCCATTTTATATTTTGTTCATAGAACAAAGAAATATTTCAAACTGAGTAATTTTGGTTTGTGAACAAAAACAAAACATTTGAGAACATCCTTAATTCCAGGTTTGACACTGATGAACATTTTTCCTAATTTTCCGACATAAACTCGAATAATCGAGAAAACAGATTCATCGATTATGTAAATGATTGTTAGCTGCAGCTCTAATTAATACATTAACCTTGTTTACCCCATTATGTACATGTGGTATTTAAAACATAGTTAAATACTGAACAAATTAGATTAAATAATAATAATAATTTTGTCAGCGTTAACATGACATGATTGTTTATATGGCAAATGTGTACAATGATATGAGGGGTGTAGCATTAAGTCTCTTTCAGTGTTTTGTAAAAACTGAATATCTCTCTCTGGACTTCACTCAAAGCTTCAGGTTTGGCACCAGTGTGTTCTTTAGCAGCTCCTTTATTAATGAGCAAAGCGTCCATTTCCTGTGGATGAATCATGGATTATTATGGCAGAAACTATTCCCATGATAAATAAATAAATAAATAAATAAACAAGCTCCCTGTGTGAATGAGACATTGAAAAAAATATGCAAACATATTTGGCAAAGTGTCCCCTGGCCTTTCTGTTCGACTCTGTAAATGACTGAGTGTAGGTGATGTGCTGCCCTCTGCAGGTTAAAGAAGTCACCAGCATCAGATATTCATTTCAAAGGAGACCCTGTTGTGACTCTGATCTATTCACAACATGTCTTTGTTTTCTATAATCAGTGCAGTCAGTCTGAGGCAGACTTTTCCACTGCTGCATTTCCTCCTCTGTGTTTGTCATGTTTGTCATGTTTGTCATGTTTCTGTGCCAACTCATCGCCCACAACATGCACACACTGACCCACAGCTGAACCATGGAGGTTACAGCTGTGTCCTTTCTGTCCCCGCTTTAAACTTTAGGCTGAAAAAAGGAAACACAACAGACTGCACGTAGTGTTTGTCATGTGCACCAGTTCAGATCCTGTCAAAAATACATGGAACATCCTTTTCATTGACATTAACATTACATTCGGCTCAGAATTCACCAGCATCCATCTCGTCTCATTAAAGCACTTTCATTTTAATTCTGTTTCTAATTCTGTAAAAAAAAATGCTTTTGAGAATATTAGTGCACACTTTTTCTTCTGCATCTAGTAAAACTTTCATTATCAAGCTTTTGAACATTATTTTTGTAAGCAGCAGCTGTAATAGAATAGAATAGAATAGAATAGAATAATATATACACATGTATGATGTTCCACACAGGATAATTAACAATCACACATTCACACTGGTTTCATTGATACAGTCGGGGGTAATTGTACAGTATAATCTTTATTAGCCAAACATTTCATGGCCCTTTTGCAATAGTTTGATATGTAAAGTTAAGTAAAAGGCACAAAGTCATGAAGTACGTTGAAGTATCACAGTCGTGGCAGCACAGACAACAGCTGGGTAATAATACGTGTGCCATTGGCTCAGGAATGGCAGTTACCTCACTTTAAAGTAAATGAAGAGTTCCATCATTAGCACAGATTACACTGTTATTATCTCACCCTGTTCCCAACAGAGAGCACCACCACTATCAGACAAAGGCACAAAGCATGTTAATAAATATTATTTACATACTGTGACAATAGCAAAAAATAACGTTCATTTCATTTGTACACATCCAATATAAAATGATATGCACACAATAATCTCCAACTGTAAACAGAACATAATCCTTCAGTATATTATCTACAACATGTTTCAGATTATTTACACCCTTCATTTTATCATCATTACAACACGTGTGTGACTCAAGAGGAAAAGAGAAGAGCTGAGATTGTTCCATCATGAATCTGAAAAACATGGTGTCAGCACCTGGAGATCCCATGATTTCAAAATGAGAACTCTAATTTAAAGTGAGACAGAGGATGGTTGAGTTTCCTGTTGAAGGATTAATTCTGCACATATTAGTCTTTAAAGACCAGTCTGTCCACTTTCTTCCACCCGGAGTGTTGAGGCCTGTGTTTAGTTTACGTGCTGATGTGGATGTTTGGGAATCATGTGACACATGAAACACTGCATGCAGAATGTGTGTGTGTGTGTGTGTGTGTGTGTGTGCGCGCGCGTGTGTGTGTGTGTGTGTGTGAATGCAGGACTAATAAAACTGTAGAACTGTGAAGTCCTTTAAGTGACGATCAAAACTATTTAAATACAGAGCATGTGTGTGACTGCAGCTAGTTTAGTTTTAACACCACACACACACACCCACACGCACGCACACACACACACACCCACTCACACCAAACCCTATCAAACACTATCAATCTTGACTTGGTGCTTGGTCCACTGCGCTCTGGTGAGCAGGTGCATGCTTCAGTGGAGTTCAGGGAGTTAATAATTGTGGGTGAATCATTGTAAGTGAATCAGATCAGGGGAAACTTTATGTGTTTGTTTTCATCAACACATTTCTCATGTGATTATTGTAAGAGTCTGACTGAGAACGTTCCAGAATAAAACATGAATCATTTAACAAGACTTAGAAATTATCAAACTAATATTCACCAAGAAAACTTCCAAAATCCTAAGAATACTAACCAGAGTTGTGTTTGTTACAGTTCACAGAGAAAAAGCACTAATCAAGAGATTGATGGGTTTGTTTTCAACAGGTTTAACAGCCTCTGACTGCAGAGGGCGCTGTTGTGCAGAAAAGTTACTTTGATATGTATCTAGTCCTCTATTTGTATATTTGCTGTCATTTCCATGAGTTTCATGAACGGTGTATACGTTCGAGGTCTGGACCATGTTTGAGAAGAGGACGAGGATGATGATGATGAGGAGGAGGAGGATTCCTCCACCTGTGACAGCACAGGTGTGTTTGTCTCTGCGTCCACTTCATCTCTGCCGGACAGGACCGGGCTCGCAGATCCAGGCTCAGGTCCAGTTTGGTAGGTGAACGTGTCTCTCTGTACTGGGGGGCTGGACTGCAGGAGGCGACTGTATTCAACAGGAGTGTACCTCAGTAAACTAGACTCCAGTCTGCTGGGTCGGGGTTTACCGGGTTTGTATGACCTCGGTTGGCTGGGCAATGAAAGATACCGGGTGGGGTAAGGTGAAGGTTGCGTGGGGGGTGGAAGTTCTGTGATGGATAGAAGCTCATGGGGTTGTGAGGGTGATAACAGCTGTGAGGGGGACAAGGGATAGGTGGGTGATAGAGGAGAGACAGGTGACAGAGGTTCTGACAGAGGTTCTGACAGAGGTTCTGACAGAGGTTCTAACAGAGGTTCAGACAGAGGTTCTGACAGAGGTTCTGACAGAGGTTGTGTGGGTGATAATAGCTGTGAGGGGTACAGGGGATAGGTGGGTGATCGGAGTTCTGTGGGTGATAGAGGATAGACAGGTGACAGAGGTTCTGACAGTGGTTCTGACAGAGGTTCTGACAGAGGTTCTGACAGAGGTTCTAACAGAGGTTCTAACAGAGGTTGTGTGGGTGATAGGAGATAGGTGGGTGACAGAAGTTCTGTAGGTGATGGAAATGTTATGGGTGACAAAGGTTCTGTAGGTGATGAAGGTTTCTTGGATGGAGGCTGAACAAGTGGTGAGCGATTCATGGGATGAAGATGACTTGGTTCAACATCATAACTCTGCACTTCATGTCTGCAGATGCACAGTTAGACACCAGAGTAAGAAACTACCATCATGTGATGCTACTACAGACGTTTATTCAGCAGTTTTTTACCTGGGGAGCAGATCGCAGCCTACTCCGATCTCCCTGGTTTCCCAAACCTCTGGTGCCCTATTCTGTGAGGACATAAAATACTTCAGCTTGTCTTCTAATTCATTATTCTGGGAAAAGGAAAAGAAGGAAACAACACTGTCAGGTCAGCGCCATGCAAAGGACTGCAGTCCCTTCACGTGTGAACACAAAGAGACTTGACAGGTGCAGTGACATGAAGAAAACCACACAGATATCCAGCGCTGAGGAGCCCAGGCGGTGCTTTGTAGACATGCAGCAGATAACCACACCACACACAGTGACTCACAGTGACTCACAGTGACTCATTCTTACCTCACACTCCACGATCGCAATTCTGTCCAGGAGTTCAGAGATGAACATGTCCTTCTGAGCGACCTGAGCTCGCAGAGTTCCAACCTTCACCAGTTCAACAAGACAACCAGTCAGTGACAGAGCTTTCTCTGATCATCGTCATCACATCGTCATCACTTCAGGATTGTTTTTTCAAAATAAAGCTTTATTTTAGAAATATTCCCGGAAATAACTTTAAATTATCAAGGAAAAGAGAAACGGAAATTCATCAATCAAAATATCTGCTACTTATTCATTCATTCTCCAAATGTACACATTACATTACTCAACATGCAGGATAAATAAATAAATAAATAAATAAACAATAACTAAAATACACAGTTAGTTTCTCCTGATTGAGTTGAACCTTCCCTGACTGTGGTTGTTGTGTTTCAGCATCAACACATATGATCACATTAACACAGAGCAGAGCAGACCAATGAACCCTGCTCACCTCTTCAATCATTCCTTTGACTTTCCTCTGCTGACAGAACACCATGTCGTTCAAGTGTTTGATTCTCTCGCGCAGATCCAGAGCTTCAGCCTGCAGATCTTTGGACCTGAACACAAGCAGCAAAGCAGTCAGAGTGTAGTGAAGGGCGGGTTCTTCTTACGTGTTCTCACTGAGACAAAGAAAATGCCTCTCACATTACGACACACAGACATCAGAAGGAAAAGGAGGAGAACGAGCCACGAGTCACAGGCTGACATGGAACAGTGTGAACCTGGATCTAAAGACTTAACTCTGTGATGAAGAACGGCTCGTATGAGAAACATCAAAACAAACTGGAAGTGAGTTTGTACCTCCTGACAGCAGAAGAGTCGGTCGTGTCCGTCAGCTCCAGCAGTCGCAGACGCTGTTCACATTCCTGCAGCTTCTGGTGGAGCTGACTCTTTTCCTAAAGAGATGATGTTGAATTAATATCATGATGTTTATTAAGCCGTCGTCATCGTTTGAGTACATGTGACATGAACAGACAGAAGTGTGTCATGTACAACGTTAAACCTTTTCCATGCAGTCCAGGAGACGTTCCAGCTCAACAATCCTCTGGTCTCTCTCTGTGATCCTGGCCTCTGCAGCCCTGATGCTCTTCTCTGCTTCCTCCAGTCGTTTGATGTACTCGTCGATTTGGGCCTGTGTGAGCAGAGCAACAGGATATTAGCCTGGATTTAATCATTAATGTGTATTTCTCTGTGTTGTCGAGGCTGCAGACTCATGTGTTTTGTAGCATATGAGCCAAAACAAATGTGTAAAAACTACACGTCCATTCATCGTGTTCTCGCGGCACCTGCAGCTTTTACTCACTGCTGTGAACCGCGTGTGACGAGAGTGAAAGAATGCAAACCTGCAGTCTTTCTATCTCCTCCCTGTGTTTCCGTTGTTCCTCCTGGAGTTTTTCTGTGTACTCCCTCTGGAGCTTTTCTGAGAGATCATGCAGCGCCTGAGTCTTGGCCTCGTGTGAAGACTCCACCTGCACAGATTCACAGCACAAAATCAAAGCTGCATTCTGCTGATTATCATCAAACTCTCAATTAAGATAAATATCTTCATCCTGTGAAATTAGACCCACTCAGAGAAAGTTATTAAACACATTATCTTCAGTAAGACTTTATTTTTATTTGTAATTTCGATATATTCTGTGACAGAGGCATAAACCCGATATCACAGTGGATTTCTGAGGTTTTGCTTCTGTTCCTGAGAAGCATCCACCTGCTGTCATCTCGTACATCGTAGCTCAGTGAAAACACTGTGTGTGGATGCTTGAATACTCAGTCTCACCTGGAGTCTCAGAGTCTGGTTCTCAGCCTGTGCAGCAGCCAGCTCTCTCTCTCTGTCTCGGAGCTTTTCTTGTGTCTTCTCATAGTTGCTTCGTAAGCTCTTGTCCTTCTCTCTCGTGTCCACTCTGCTCTGACAGTTTTCCAGGAGGGATTTCTGTAACGGAAACTTCTTTTACTTATCAAGCCAGTCTTCTCTGCGAACGGCGGCTGTCGTACAGAAAGTCCTCACAGACAAACTTTGATTGATTTGTTACCTGCAGGCTGATGTTGGCAGATATGAGGGAGCTGTTCATCTGATCGAAGCTCTCCATGGCTGTCGTCCTGATCCTCACCTCTGACTCCAGACTCCTCCTCCTCTGTGAGTTTGCAGTCTGCAGAAACAAACCATGCTCTGCTTTGTCTGATTGATTCTCAGCTTCACAGAGTTACGGGAAGTCACGTGACGCTTCATAATTCATTACCCTGAGGTCCTGAGAGAGCATCTGCACTGACTGCTGCATCCCTCCAAACTGCCCGTACATCTTCTCTCTCACCTTCTCCAAAGAATCCCTCACCTGTGAACGTCAGTGTTCTGTTATAAACACCTGTGCACAGAGAACAGCTGAAGGCTGCTGTTGTGTTGCTGTCCACTCACCTCTCTGATGTACTTCATCTCATCTTGAAGGTGATTAACGGTCCATTCTCGAGCCATCACCTCCTGCTGTCCTGAGCCCGTCCTCTGCACCACGCCGTACACTCTGGGCCCATGATGCTCTGACGAGGACTCTGACAGCCCATTGGTCGTGTCTTTGTGCTGCTGAGAGAGACACCATCACACCGCTCAGGTTTCTGTACCATCACCCACCCCCCCCCCCCCCACTAAGGGCCGACCCAGGCTGCCAGTGTGTGTGTGTGTGTGTGTGTGGGTGTGTGTGTGTGTGTGTACAGACATGCAGGTGAATCACATGTATGTGCACATGCTCTCATATGCACACTCGATCATATGTTTGCAGAACTATGATGCTGCTGCTGCTGCTGCTGCTGCTGCTGCTGCTGCTGCTGCTGCTGCTGTTGCTGCTGCTGCTGCTGCTGCTGCTGCTGCTGCTGCTGAGCACTGAAACTGAAGGTCGGTAACAAACAGCTAAAGAAGTGCAGAGTGTATCGAAGGTGTCGAGTTTCTGCAACGCCACGATCTGCTTACATTTCTGCCTATTGTACCTTTAACAGCCAGGCATCAACAAATGACAGCTGTCGTCATGGCACCGATCATGTCAGATGAGCAGAGGTTCATTTCATAATTTATTAATTATTTATTGATACAATTTCATTAACTCAAAAAATATTATGATAATAATAATAATAGTATATTAAAAATATATAGTCTGTGCATGTGTTACAGTGTGTTCATGCGTTACAGTGTGTGCATGTGTTACATGTGTTACAGTGTGTGCATGTGTTACAGTGGGTTCATGTGTTACAGTGTGTTCATGCATTACAGTGTGTGCATGTGTTACATGTGTTACAGTGTGTGCATGTGTTACAGTGTGTTCATGTGTTACAGTGTGTTCATGCGTTACAGTGTGTTCATGCGTTACAGTGTGTTCATGTGTTACAGTGTGTTCATGTGTTACAGTGTGTTCATGTGTTACAGTGTGTTCATGTGTTACAGTGTGTTCATGCGTTACAGTGTGTGCATGTGTTACATGTGTTACAGTGTGTGCATGTGTTACAGTGTGTTCATGTGTTACAGTGTGTTCATGCGTTACAGTGTGTTCATGTGTTACAGTGTGTTCATGTGTTACAGTGTGTTCATGAGTTACAGTGTGTTCATGTGTTACAGTGTGTTCATGTGTTACAGTGTGTTCATGTGTTACAGTGTGTTCATGTGTTACAGTGTGTTCATGAGTTACAGTGTGTTCATGTGTTACAGCGAGTGCATGTGTTACAGTGTGTTCATGTGTTACAGAGTGTTCATGTGTTACAGTGTGTTCATGTGTTACAGCGTGTGCATGTGTTACAGTGTGTTCATGTGTTACAGTGTGTGCATGTGTTACAGCGTGTTCATGAGTTACAGTGTGTTCATGAGTTACAGTGTGTTCATGTGTTACAGTGTGTTCATGTGTTACAGTGTGTTCATGTGTTACAGAGTGTTCATGCGTTACAGTGTGTTCATGTGTTACAGCGTGTGCATGTGTTACAGTGTGTTCATGTGTTACAGCGTGTGCATGTGTTACAGCGTGTTCATGAGTTACAGTGTGTTCATGCGTTACAGCGTGTGCATGTGTTACAGTGTGTGCATGTGTTACAGTGTGTTCATGTGTTACAGTGTGTGCATGTGTTACAGTGTGTTCATGTGTTACAGTGTGTTCATGTGTTACAGAGTGTTCATGCGTTACAGTGTGTTCATGTGTTACAGCGTGTGCATGTGTTACAGTGTGTTCATGTGTTACAGCGTGTGCATGTGTTACAGCGTGTTCATGAGTTACAGTGTGTTCATGCGTTACAGTGTGTGCATGTGTTACAGTGTGTTCAGTGACACACGCGTGTGCTGCAGTGTCATGCATATTACTCATGTGGTGGATGTGTCTGTCTACCTGCTGTGGTGACTCCCTGCCAGCTGGTCTCTCTCTTTGGATCAGCCCATTCTTCTTCTTCCATGACCCACTGATATCTTTCTCTCTTTCTCTCTCAGCCTGCAGAGAAAATAATAACAGACTGAATATTGAGTCACTTTCTTCCACTTTGTACGTCTGTATGAACACATGTATGTTAGTAGACAGACAGACAGACAGACAGACAGACAGACAG
Source organism: Solea solea (assembly GCF_958295425.1). NCBI lineage: Eukaryota > Metazoa > Chordata > Actinopteri > Pleuronectiformes > Soleidae > Solea > Solea solea. The sequence continues at coordinate 506,885 of NC_081138.1, read as the reverse complement.
ATGGTTCAAACATGGAAACATTGAGAGATGTTACCCAGAGAAACCCTGGCGTCAGTGCCCACATCTCACAGTGATAAGAATGAGGAGAGACCAGAACAAAGACGCCAGTGTTGTCTCACATTTCTGCAGCATGTCATCTACAGAGAACATGCTGTTGACAAATGAATGAAGGAGGGACATCGCTGTCGCCTCAGTGAGAGCTCAGCGTAACAACACATGTGACATGTGACTGCAGCCACGTACGTTTGATGTAAAGAGCACACAGGGTTCTTTGTTCTGTTCAAGGACACGACCTAGTGACCTGGATTACATCAACATAATCCCATAACCTGTGAGTGTCTGTCCAACACTTCCCTGTGCGCCTCAGACCAACTGTTCCTGCACGTGACTGCAGTCAGGACTCTGACATGAACGCTGTGTTTGAAGTCACAACAAAGACCCTCACGTGTGTGTGTGTGTGTGTGTGTGTAGGCCTCATCTAGGCCAGAGTCGCTGGTCGGGTTGTGTATGGGATGTTTTGGGTTACAGGACACAGGACACACCCTTTCTGATTTCATGGCAAATAATCACAGAGAGCAGAGAGCAGCTTTTATCTCTGTTATCTGTGTGTGTGTGTGTGTGTGTGTGTGTGTGTGTGTGTGTGTGTGTGTGTGTGTGTGTGTGTGTGTGGAATCACCTTCCTCCTTGATAAACTTTACATTCTCTTTTGTTTTTGTTTTCAACACAAACTCCAGTGACTTTCCTGAAAATTGAAGTCAAAGAATGAGCTAGAAATGTTGTGTTGTGTTGTCTAAAAGAGGAAAATGATGCTCAAACAGTACAATGACTCGCGTGCTGGTTCGGACCTGGATCTGGATTCAGTTTAATGACACTGTAGGAAAGTGAGCCTCGTTGGGGGTTTGTTCTCTTGTGTTTTCACATCTCATTTAATCTGTTATTGTCACAACACTCGAGGCACCTGTGTCTGTGTCTGCAGTGATGTAGTTAGAGCTGTAGTTAGAGCTGTTAGAGCTGTAGTTAGAGCTGTTAGAGCTGTAGTTAGAGCTGTTAGAGCTGTAGTTAGAGCTGTTAGAGCTGCAGTTAGAGCTGTTAGAGCTGTAGTTAGAGCTGTAGTTAGAGCTGCTGTTAGAGCTGTAGTTAGAGCTGCTGTTAGAGCTGTAGTTAGAGCTGTTAGAGCTGCTGTTAGAGCTGCTGTTAGAGCTGCTTGTAGAGCTGCTGTTAGAGCTGTTGAACACACACTGAAGTACACGTCACCACCAGCCTCACAGTGTGTTACACTCCACTTTGTGAGCTCTCCTGGACACATTGACCTCTCATCAGTTTCAGTCGTCACAGATAACGATAACAACAGTGTATCAGTGGAGATGTGATAACGTCTGACCAACACCGTTCTCTTTGGCCAAGGTTCATATAAAACATGGCAGCGCCATAATTACAAGGAGCAGGCTCCTCCTCAGAGACAAAGTCAAATATCCAGTTCTCACAGTGTCATCAGCTGAGGAGCAGGACTTTAACACAAACACACCTACAGCAAACACAGCAAACACACACAGCCTGCAGCAAACACACACACACACACACACAGCCAGCAGTGAACACACACTTATCACAGTAAAAGCCTGTCTGTGTGTGTGTGTGAGCTGCGTTGAAGTTCATGATGCTCTGAAGCTCCAGGTGCAGGTGTTTCAAATATTATCTCTTGCGTGGAATAAGATTCACGGCTGAGCTTTGAAGTAAATGTGTAACAGCTGAGCGTCCACACACACACACACACACACACACACACACACGCATGCACACACACACACACACACACACACGCACGCACACACACACACACACACACACCCTCCAGTCATGATTATGTAACTGCAGACCATCGAAAAACACATGAAGCTCAGATGTTCCACCATCTTTCTTCTCATATGAAATATAAAGAGTTGAGTTGTGTGTTTGTGTTTGTGTGTTTAAACATCAGTTAAACAAGTTATTATTATTATTATTATTATTATTATTATTATTAATCATGTACACAGTGATCATGAGGCAGGATGCAGCTTGGTTCAGAGTGACTTACTGTTTTTGACGTGTTGTTTCCATTGTCTCCTGCGTGAAGAGTGAGCCTGAGGCGTCTGATCCTCCTCTGAGCACAACAAACAAACCAGAGGCAACACATTATGGGATGCAAGCTTATTTGCTTTTGCTTCATCACAGTGAGAAACACCTGAAGAGCAGATTTTATAACTTCACAACAAGTTCACAGAGTCAGTGAAAACATTTATTTATAGACGTCAGAGCTGCAGACAAAGTTCTGACTCCACAGTTGCTGCTTTGTTTTTCTGCACAGTTACAGAATTACAGAAGAGATATAAGAGCTGCAGTCACAGCTCACATCACGCCCAGTTTCTTCATTTGAATCAAACAATGGTACAAAGAGAGAGAGAGAGAGAGAGAGAGAGAGAGAGAGAGAGAGCTTCTGAAATAAACATGACTCAGCTCCTGTTACATGTTCTTTAAAGTAAAACACATCCCATAACAAACATGAACTTTCAGATCAGGCTTTAAGAGCAATTCTGTCACTGCAGTCCAGGAACACATGAGAGTGAAAGCAACAGAGTACAAACGGAGGAGGAGGAGGAGGAGGAGGAGGAGGAGGAGGAGGAGGAGGAGGAAGAAGAAGAAGAAGAAGGAGAAGTTCTTACTTACTTCACTCAAAGAGTCTGCAGAGTCCTCTGTCGTAGTCGTGGTGGTGGAAACAGGTCGTCCTGAACCGTAGCGAAGCATGTCTCCTCTTCTGTCCACTCCTCACTTCTCTTCCTCTCGCTCTCCAGCCCTCCTCCCACCCTTCCTCTCACTCTCCTTCCTGAGTTCTGCTCAAAGTCTGAAAGCGACCATCTGTCCCCGGCCTCAGCCTGGGAAGAGAGCAGGGAAATTCCACTGTGTCAAGCCTGGAGGTGGAGATGGAGGCTGATGACCACAGGCCGTGAGAGGTCCAGGTGTAATCCACTTCCACACTCAGCAGCACAATTCTGTCATTGTCTTGATTCCGGCCTGACTGCTCTTAAATCCTCCTGAATGACAGGCTTGTCAGTCACTCAGCGTCCACTCTGCTGTCTCTCTGCTGTCTCTCTGACTGTCTCTCTGACTGTCTCTCTGTCTCTCTGGTTTCCCATCAGACCTGTTGGGCCACATTTCACCTGCTTCACTGGTTTGAGCCTCTCTCACAGGGCGGGGCCACTCACTCAGTCCAGGGCAGGTGTGACGCTTGTTATCAGCAGGCGTGGCTTAAATGAGGAGCTGACAGGATCACTATGAATAATGCAGCGTGTGTCAGTCAGTAAATAAACATGTTTAGTCTTCTTATCACTCACTTCACAGATTATACAGATTATACAGATTATACATCAGGTTTATTCGGATTTATTTTGTGTGAAATTCATACTTTAACTTGAGTTTAAATTCTTTCAATTTAAATTCTCCTCAGTTTATTCAAGTGTGAGAAGCTGCAGCAGGCGTCTCGTTACTAAACCTCTACATTATTCATGATGTTGAAAGTTGTTATTGATTCAAAGAAATATAAAGTGTGTTGGCAGCTTCTGCTGATACTCACTCCTGCAGCTGACCGACAGACAGACAGACAGACAGACAGACAGACAGACAGACAGACAGACAGACAGCAGATCACATTCCTCACATGAATGGCTGCCAGTCACTCCCTCTCCACAGAAACCAGAGCTGCAGAGTCTCAGAGCAGAGACAGAGTCAAGTTCACCGTCTCCAGTTTCCTGCTGAGAAACTTTGAGTTTGTCAAAGATCTGATGTTGGTTCACGGCCACGATGTTACAGAAGATCAGATCAGTCAATATGAAACGAAAAGTTCCCAGAAGAATGTGAAAGGTCTTTTTTTTACAGGTTTCACGAGTTAATTAATAACCCGACGTCAAACAAAGTCGCTCAGCTGAGCCTCGAGTCCAACGTCAGGGAGGAATAAAGTCAACATGAAAGAATAAAAGGAACTTTTACCTTAAACATTTATTTTGAAATTTCAATTTAGTCTCAGTTTTTGTTTAGTTTATGTAAAAATGACGGATGAATGTGAGAAACAAACACGTTACATTACAGTCTCGTGAGTTTCATGATCAGAATAAATGAACTTTAGCTCAAACATTTAAAACAAAGGTCACTTTGTTTTAAATGTGTGTGATTAACAACGAGCGTTTGTTTGTTGTTGTGTTGACAGTGAAGTCGAGGATCAGCATCTCTGCTGTCGTGAGCTCAGCTTCTCTTCAGCTGTGGAATTTAGTCGGACCTGTGTTTTAATGAGCTCTCGACAAAAAGGTGACGACAGACCGAGTTTCACAAGTTTCACAACTGAAACTGAAATATTCACAAAGTTACTGTGAAATCATTCATTCTTTATCTTTGATCTTGAGATTGTTGTGAAGCATTAAAATAAAAACTAATCTCCTCATTTCTGATGAGATTATTTGCACGAGTGGAAGAATTTACTCGAATTCTATATAGACAAATAAAAGTGTTTTTATATTTCACTAATTCCACTTCATAAGTTTGTGCTGTTTATTTTTCAGATTTCCTTAAAGCTGATGTATGAAATATCACGTTATATAACATTCAGATATTATGTCACTTTTGATTATCTAAGTAAATTAAAATCATTTTAATTGCTTAATCAAATAAAGTCAATGTTGTTTTTTTATTCTAATTTACTTTTCAACATCCTCAAGTCAAAGATGATGATGATGATGATGATGATGATGATGAACAGGTTCATCCTGCTGCGCTCACACATTCGTGGCCCGAGGCGCTCATGTGATGTTTGCTTTGCTTTTCTGAACCTGATTAATGTCTCGAGAATTTCTGAAAACAAAAACTCAATAAACCTGTGAGTGAACTCCATTCAGACGACAGCAGACTTACAAATGAGTCATGGTCTATTATAATCTGTTACAATCTACAGCCATTAATTATATCATCATGAAAGTGAAGAATAAAAGTATTTCACAGTGAAATGAGCTGCTCGTGTGGGAGAATTCAGGTTCCTGTGAGTCTGCAGAGGTTTGACAGCTGATAAAAACCAGCTGTCACTCCCACACTCTGCCACACCACAACCTCATTACTGACCCACAACCTCATTACTGACCCACAACCTCATTATTAACCCACATCAGTGCAGAAAAGAGCACTGGAATTCAGTCATTCATTCAAACCCTCATCACGTCACTGTCTTTATTTCCATGTCTGTCCACTTGTGACCTTCTGTCACTTTTTAACACACAAAGAAACTGGGTGTTGTTACAGTTTGAGCAGCTAGGGGGCAGCATGGTACTGTAAACACAGACCCAGGCTGATTTTATTTGTTCTGTTCAAATTCTGCTGAAGCCACATCACAAAAACATGTCAAAGGAGACATGTTTTTGTGTTGCAGCAGTGAAACAGAATAAAAATGTGTCTCACATGTGAGGACACACAGTGTCCCTCTGTCCCTCAGCTGTGTGTGTGTCTTTATCCTCTGGTTGAAGTCAGTGAAGCACATGAAGGAATCCCAGGAATGATCACCTTGTTAAGTATACACAACCTTCCCCTCTTAAGCCCGTGACCCCACATTAGTTTAGTGCTCGGCTCGACACAGGAGACAGAGATGATTCTGAGGGACGTGAAAGTTCCCGGAGAATAGAAACAAATAAAGGTCGCGCTCTGCCGACGTCCTTTCACACTCACCACTCAACAAAGACTCATCTCTGAACCTCCTTCCACCGCTGTGGTCACTTAAACACCGCGAACAACAACAACAACAACAGAGAAGCTTCCTTTTGTCTTGGCTGACAACAGCAGCCTCCGTCACCTGCCTCACATGAAGCTTTAGAGTCGCATTAAAGACTCTTATTAAAGACTCTTATTAAAGACTCTTATTAAAGAGTCGCATCAAAGAGTCGCATTAAACAGTCTCATTAAAGACTCTTATTAAAGACTCTTATTAAAGAGTCGCATTAAAGAGTCGCATTAAAGTCGCATCAAAGAGTCTCATCAAAGAGTCTCATCAAAGAGTCTCATTAAAGAGTCGCATTAAAGAGTCGCATTAAAGAGTCTCATTAAAGAGTCGCATTAAAGAGTCTCATTAAAGAGTCTCATCAAAGAGTCGCATCAAAGAGTCGCATTAAAGAGTCGCATTAAAGAGTCGCATTAAAGACTCTTATTAAAGAGTCTCATTAAAGAGTCGCATTAAAGAGTCGCATTAAAGACTCTTATTAAAGAGTCTCATTAAAGAGTCGCATTAAAGACTCTTATTAAAGAGTCTCATTAAAGAGTCGCATTAAAGAGTCGCATTAAAGAGTCTCATTAAAGACTCTTATTAAAGAGTCTCATTAAAGAGTCTCATTAAAGAATCGCATTAAAGAGTCTCATTAAAGAGTCTCATTAAAGAGTCGCATTAAAGAGTCTCATTAAAGAGTCGCATTAAAGAGTCGCATTAAAGAGTCGCATTAAAGAGTCTCATTAAAGAGTCGCATTAAAGAGTCTCATTAAAGAGTCGCATTAAAGAGTCTCATTAAAGAGTCGCATTAAAGAGTCGCATTAAAGAGTCTCATTAAAGACTCTTATTAAAGAGTCTCATTAAAGAGTCTCATTAAAGAATCGCATTAAAGAGTCTCATTAAAGAGTCTCATTAAAGAGTCGCATTAAAGAGTCTCATTAAAGAGTCGCATTAAAGAGTCTCATTAAAGAGTCGCATTAAAGAGTCTCATTAAAGAGTCGCATTAAAGAGTCTCATTAAAGAGTCGCATTAAAGAGTCGCTCTTCGCTTAGAGACTCTTCTTATCATCACATGTTAAATACAAGCTAAAGAAAACTATTTCATTAAAGTTTGCAGGAAATAAGAAATCCAACAGTGATTTATTTTAGAACAGACCGTGAATCTTCATCGTCTCAGAGACAACGTTGTATCAAACATCGTGGAGTGAATTTGAGTTGACTCTTTAGTGCTTGGATGGAGCTCTGGGTTCAAAGGTCATCAGACACAAACACAGGATGCATGAGCTTCATCTGTTCCAGCAGGAAAAACAGTGACCTGCTGAGCGTCACTGTTGACACAGCTGCTGCTTTCACTCCACAGAGGTTTGATGTGAGAATCAAGTCAAATCATCTGCAGGAAAAACATCAGAGGGACACAACAACATCAACTCAGCTACTGTGGCGTCCTTCTACAGGTTTGGATTCATTTATACAGTATATATATATATATATATATATATATTATATATACTGAACTATTATTTGTAAAAGTCGTTTAGTTCACATAGTTTTGTGTTTACTGTTGAATTTAGTTTTAGTTCCTTTGAATTCATGTGTTCATACATTTAAACATTCATCCTGTAAAGGTGAAAAGTTTCTCTTTACCTTTCATTCGAGTTTCAAACGTGCAGAAACGATTGAAAACGAGCATGTGAGAGTAAGTGGAAGTAAGTTTATTTGAGTGTCAGCAGGATTTATGAACAACAACGTGTGTACAGAGGTAGAGGCGGAACTTTCACTCTCGCCCTCCACAGGCGTCACAGCGACGTCACCACTGAGAACAGAGAGTGCAAATCATCACAGTGAAGACAACGATTGTCAGTTTAGGAAAGTTAAAGTTCTTTAACTGGACCTGGAAGGACTGGAGAGTACAGTGACACCGTTCACTCTCACACACACACACACACACTCTCACACACACACGCACACACGCACACACACACACACACACACACACGAGAGGTTTAAGACTGGAACTGCGTCCACAGTGAGGACAGAAGAGTTTTGATATCTGCAGCTTTGTTCTTTGTTAAGTTCAGTAAAATAAAAGCAAACTTCGAGGCAGATAAATATAAACAACACTGTGACTAAATTACAAAATCACTTCTAATGACAACGAGTGAATAATGAATAGTAATGGAGCCACAGTATAATTGGTCGTCACTTCTATAAAACTGTATAAAAATAGTCCCTCATTCATGGTTCCCTAAAAACCTCACGAGCTGGGATTTTGTATTTTCAGCCTCGAATAAATAAAAACAAACTTCTTGATCCTTCAGATTTTTTTGGATTTGATCTTCATTCATTCATTCATTCATTAAAAAAAAGCTGAATATATTTAAATTTAAAGGAATGATACAAAAGCGTGTCTTTAGATGCTAAATATAAATGTGACATACTTAAAGGCATAAAAGGTTAATAACTTCCTCTTGTTCACAGGCAGTTGTGATGTGTTGTTGTTACAGTGCATAAAAGAGCATTTTTTAAACTTGACTAACGCTAAAATAATCACGGACAAACACGTGTTAATGAAGCAAAGTCTGTAAAATGAGTCAATTTAACAAAATGTACATTTCATTTTCTACTGGACAAAATAAAGACGTCGTCCGTGAACCTCAGAGTGGATTCATGGACGTCCACGGACCCGTTTACAACGAGAAGGTGGACAGGATGTTGTCCTGACTGGACGAGCGTTTGTATCCTGACGTCGAGCTGAAGTACGTCTCTCCGTCAGTGCTGATGTCGTCGTCGTCGTCGTCGTCGTCGTCGAGCGCGTTGAGCAGCGGAGCAGAGGAGGTCTTACGCCTGCACACACACACACACACAGAGAGAGTGTAACTGTGTTGTCATGATGAAGCGCTGCAGTGGTGTTGTGTTGTGTTGTGTTGTGTTGTGTATGTGTCTGTGTCCGTGTTGGTACCTGATGTCACTGCGCAGAGCTTTGAGCTGGCTCTGCAGCTGCTCGTTCACCTCCTGCTGCTCGTCCAGGTCTCTCTGCAGCTTCTTCTTGCTGTGCTCCAGGCGGTCGATCTCCTCCTCAGCCTCGTCCATCTGCCTCTTCAGGGCCTTCAGACGCAGATTCAGCTTCAGGAGACAAAGACAGTTCAGACACGTGTTTGTGGTTTACGGCGAGTCCTGGATGAGTCCTGGATGAGTGCAGGTTTCTCCTCTAACCTGGTCCTTTTGATCTTGCAGCGAGTGATGTTCTTCTTCCACTTGCATCACCATCTCTTTTACCTTCCTCTCCAGACGACGGTTCGCCACCTGCAGGTTTCCACGCTCCCTGAAACACACACGCACACACACACACACACACACACACGCACAGACACACAGACTTTAAACTTTGAAAATATGAGAGTGTGGTTGATTGACAGGACTCAGATGATTCCTTTGATATTTACACTGTAACTAGATTCATATAAACCTGAACCTTCACATCAGTGTGTGGTTTGTGTTTGTGTTTCTTTGACCTGCTACACAACTAACTACTCAACTAACTACACAAATAACTACTGAATCACAGTCTGGACCACAACTCCACGCGTTTCTTTACGATTCATCAGTTTATTCCCGTTGTTGTTGTTGTTGTTCATGTGCCGTTAAAACCTTCTTCACCCTCGTCTTCCTCTCACCTTTCCTCTCCCTCCAGCCGCTCCTCCAGCTCCTGGACTCGATCCTCCAGCTGAGCGACCAGACCTTCTTTGCTGGACTTCTGCGAGGCCTCGAGATGAGACACTCGACTCTTCAGGTCTTTGTTCTGCAGAGGTCAGAGGTCAGAGGTCAGAGTGTGTCACCAGGTGTCTGCACATCTTCATCATATTTGTGTGCCGTAAAAATAAAGAAACAAGAGACAGTGATGTGAGGGTGGATGTAATTACATGAACATGGTGAATGGACATGAATGAATGAAGTGTGTAGAGTGACACAGTGAGACAGGAGAGTGTGTACCTGTCTCTCCAGAGCCATCTTGTCACACTCCAGGTCCTGTCTGCTAGACCTCTCCTGCAGGAGTTCATTCCTCATCTGCTCCACCTGTGGAGTCCACACACCGTCATTCCTACACTGCGACTGCGACTGCGACTGTGACTGCGACTGAGTCCAAACCTCAACAATACAACGTCTTTAATCTCTAACGAGGGAGCTGGGTCTTCCTGTTCGGCTGCATTCCACTCTGTGTGAACTTCCTCTGTCTCAGTGACAGCAGAACATTCATTCATTCATTCATTCACGACTCATTTATGGTGTTTACTCTCAAACTACACACACACACTTCCTGTGAAAGCAATAATTACTGCCATGTGCACAAAATACAGACAGTTAATAGTTAATAGTTGTGTTTATTATAATAAAGACACTCACTCACTCACTCACTCACCTGTTCACTGTCATCAGAGACATTTATATAATCAAGCTAAAAACTGTCTTCTGCTCTTAAATGATGTCAGATGGATTTTTCTTCTCATCAAAAAGAAAACGAGTGTATTTCTTTCTAAAATATAAAGTGATTTCTTATCTTAGCTCAGCGACAGCACAGAGTATGAAACGCGATCGATGCGACGCTGATGGTTCTTTCTTTGTGAGAGGAGCTTTGGAATTGGTGATATTTTATGCCAATTAGTGTGTGACAGTGGGCTGCTGTGATGAACGATGGCCTGTAACTGCTGCACCCAGCGCAGCGCTTCAGGGAGCTGAATCAGCAGACTGGAACACACAGCCAAACTAATCTGCTTTGTGAGCGACGGCACAAGACCACAGAGGAGATTACTCTCATTTAGACGGGAGAGGAGCACCTGGTGCCGGGGAGACGCAGGTGTTCTTCCTGCTGCCTCTGCTGCAACCCCTCCTCCACCCCTACACCCCTCCACCCGTCCATCCCTCCGCCCCTCCGCCCCTCCATCCCTCCGCCCCTTCATCCCTCCACCTCGCCTCGCCTCCTCACAGACACTACAGCACACACACACACACACACGTGCGCTCACTAAAACACACCATTAGTACTCAACCAATTCCATTCTGAGTGCACAAAGCTTGAGCGTTGCCTTGACAACCGACCTCGGCCTCATGCCGAACCACAATGCCACTCTTTTCTCTGTGCCAGACATTTTTTTGGAAGAAGAAAAAAAAACGTTGAAGGAGATTTAAAAACTGCTCGTCCACTAAACTCAACTTCTCTTCATGTCACTGAATCTGCTTCAGCTCCAGGTCGAGGGGAAACACACACACACACACACACACACACACACACACACACACACACACTCACTGACACACACACACACAAACAAAAGAACCTTTAAAGAACACGTAGTTTATGTAACTCTGCGTCAGCATCTTTATCACAGAGGAAGGAAAAGTGGAGCAGAAAAGAACTGGACTTGGTCTCGGGATGAAGTTACTGAGCATAATTTTCCAGAGGAACTCAACAACCTGAAAACCTGAGACGACACTGAGACCACGACGCCGACCGGCCGCCAATCTCTACCGTGATGAAAGATCGTCTTACAACGCAATAATGTGTAAACTGAGCGTGTGGATATTATGTGGATGTTAGACCAAATCACCAGTGTAACACCTCCACTGTGGCTCCATCAGGACTGAGAACAGACTTGGAAAGGTCACATGCTCCTTTTATTCAGAGATTAGCAGTTGCAGTCATGATGTTAGAGGTGAAGGACAAAGAAACTGGAGATCTGGATTTAATTTACACACTGAGATGGAAAAGAGACACACAGTGTGTGTGTGTGTGTGTGTGTGTGTGTGTACCTGCTCTCGTCCCCGGTCTATCCGGTTCATCAGCTGGTCACCACTATGATGTTCTTCATCCAGGTCCAACTCCAGCTGAGCAACCCTTTCCTACAAAATGAAGCATGTGCCTGCTTAATAACGGTTATTATTCTTTATTTTCTGATATTTTCTGGTCCAAGGTCATAAATAACATGAATGATCATCTGTGCTGATCAGGACTTGAAACCATGACGTACCTCTAAGAGTTTGATGTGCCGGCTCTTCTCATCTTTAGTGTGTGTGTGCGTCTCCGCCTCCGCCTCCAGATCATGAAGCTTCTCTTCCAGCATCTTCTGCCGCAGCTCGGCCTCGTCTCGCTCCCTCTGACACTGCTGAAGGTTTTCCTCCCGACGTGACAACTGAAACCAAACACATCAGGAAACTTTAAGACGAGGAAATAAAGAAATAAACCGAACAATATCTTCAACAACAATGTTTAATCCCTGAAGTGTCTCGTTTAAAACTCCTGTCTGACCCTGAGACGCCACGTTATCACCACTGTAGTGAAGAGCAGATCATCACATGGTTCCTCTGGGATACTAATGAATTCAGAATATCCCCCCCCACACACACACACACACACACACACACACACACACACACACACACACACACACACACACACACACACACCTTCAAAGCTAAGACAAATGAAATAAATCACCTGGTCATTACTTCATATTTCACCAGGTAAATACTTCAATCAAACCAACTCTGAGCATAAGTGTAATGAGATGATTGCATCTCCTCACTCAGGCACGTCTGCACTTATATCTATGAATGTGTTAATCATTTAATGATGAATGAATTATTGATTAGATTTAAAGAATAAACGTGATTTATTACTGTTTTTAAACAGCTTCTAAATCTCTCTGCTCTCTGGTCAAATGAAGGGAAATCAGAATAATCATGTTTTCATCCGACACTGCCAGGTTTCACTGGGTGGAGATCGGCTGCCCATTACACACTCACACTGAGTCACACTAAGACAAGTCCAAAGCAATCAGTTTCTCAGGAGAGGAGGAGGAGACAGAGGCGGAGGCTGAGGAGGAGGAGGAGGAGACAGAGGCAGAGGCAGAGGAGGAAGAGGAGGAGGAGGAGGAGGATGTGGATCCAGCCAACACAGCTTTCACAACAATGATATCACAACAATGACATCCTCCTCTTCCTGTGCAGCAGTTGGACACAGACACATGCATCCTGACCTAATCCTAATCCTGACACACACACACTCACTACCACATGACGTGTGCAGCTGGAATATTATTAAAACTGAGCAGCAGCTCGTGGTTGTGACAAAGGTCCCTGATGTTTCTGAAGTAAAGACAACGTTCTGCATCACAAGATTACTAATGATGTCACTCTGTGTGCACAGGAAACGTTCAGTTCACACCTGAACACGACTCATTACTCTGCAGGAAGTTGTTGTTACTCTGTGTGTGTGACGTGGACGTCGTGTTTCTTCTTTCTCTGCATTTGCAGAACGTAGCACAAACATTTCATTCCAAAGATTAAGAAGAACATTCTTTGACTAAAAGGCTTCACATGCAGGTTTGTATTTCCTCCACGACAAGCTACAGAATAACCAGAAACTGCCTTTTACTTATTTTATAGGAGTCGGACACAGTGTGTCTCTCCTCTTTTTACTCTGTCACACATTTTAACATCTAACAGCTCATTGTTGTTTTTCAGGAACATGAAACAACTGTAATCTTCCTGCAGAATGAACATGTATCACTGCTCAGGTTACATTCTATAACTCTCTTCACGTTCATCTGTTTCCACACTAACAGAAACATTCCTCACATTCCAAAGTGCTGACCAGGATAAACTGACAACATGATGATTTTAAGTTCATCCACAGGAATTCAACAAAGCTTCATCTTCTTTAACTCAAAGCACAAACATTGACATGTGAAAGTCTGTGTTGTGGGTCTGTGAGGACGGTGTGGAGCACAAATACCAAAGTGATGACACTGCTCTGTGAAAGGAGGGGCTGATGTAGGTGGGCGGGGACAAACTGTGGCTCATCATGTGCTGTTGTGCATGGGAGGACACAGTTTGCCTGACTAATGATGGCCTTGATTTGACCGCTCTCACCATAAGAGCTGTGTCAGCATTGAAATGTTTGCCCATCACAGCAGATGAGTGTGTACCTCGTCCTGCAGGCTCTGGGTAAGCAGCAGGTACTTGTCCAGCTCCAGTCCTCTCTCCTTCAAAAGCCTCTGCAGCTCCGCGAGCTCCCGACGATTCTTCTCTTTGTAAATATCGATCTGCTCCTGCAGCTCCCGAGTGGACGACTGCGACGCGTCCACAATATCACTCATCTACAGACACAGTGAGAGAAGGATAAAGGAAGGAAACACACACAACAAAAATCATCCTGAGATAAAGTTGTCACTCGCCTCCCTCTGAAGTTTCTCGACTGTGCGGTCGAGCAGCCTCCTCTCATCTTCAATGTCGTTCTTCATGTCCTTGAAATGCTCCTTCTGAGTCCTCTCTTCTTGTAACCGCTGCTCTAACTCCTTGTGCTCACTGTTCAGTTTGGTGAGGTTCCTCTGCAGCAGAACACAGAGTTACAGGTGAAGCCACACTTGTCTACATGCAGCACAGTGTGGAGTAAGCTGTTGATCATCTCACCTGGACGTCCTCCAGCCGTACACTCAGTGCTCTGTTGGCACGAGACATCTCCTCTTCTTGCTCTTGAATTTCAGCCAGTGACTCTTCCACTTGTTTTTTCTCTCTCTGTTACACAGACATTGTGATGTGAGACTCTGAGTCATACAGTATGTGACCGTGTAGAACTAAGACTGAGTCATACAGTATGTGACCGTGAAGAACTAAGACTGAGTCGTACAGTATGTGACCGTGTAGAACTAAGACTGAGTCATACAGTATGTGACCGTGTAGAACTAAGACTGAGTCATACAGTATGTGACCGTGTAGAACTTAGACTGAGTCATACAGTATGTGACCGTGTAGAACTAAGACTGAGTCATACAGTATGTGACCGTGAAGAACTAAGACTGAGTCATACAGTATGTGACCGTGTAGAACTAAGACTGAGTCGTACAGTATGTGACCGTGTGGCACTAACACAGCATGCATCCATCTCACCTCCAGCCTGCTGACTCTGTCCCCCAGCCTGCTCTCCTGTAGCTTGGCCTCATCGATGATGCGGTTGAGTTTGGTCACCTCATTTTCCAGCTCCTGTGCTCGCCTGCGCAGCCGCTCGGCCTCCTGACTCAGTCGTCCTGCTTGACCCTCTACAGCACCCTTGGCTGCCTCCACTTCAGCCTTCTCTTGGACCATCACTGCGCTGCTCTGCAGATCAGAACGAGACACAAGGCTTGAGTTCAAAGGAAGCAGGAGTCTGTGACACTCTCACATGCTTACACAGCAAAAACATCCATTTATCACTGAACCTTTCATTACAGCTCTGCATATGGTCAAAATAATATTCTGACAGACTCTCACAGATATTACAATATGATGAATAATTGGTTTACAATAAACGATCAATTGATGGTTTTGTGTCAATTTCAGATCCAGTGATTTCTTTGTTGTTTGGACACATTTTATCTTCATCAAATAAATGTGATTTGTGTTCTCAGAAACAAAGACAAATGCTGCTCAGTAAAATCTTATTATTTCATCCAAAAGTTTAGTTTCGATAACCTCTTTGTAGTTAAGGTTATACTGCAGTGCAGACACTAAATGAAGATTGATAAACATCACATGTCCGTCATCAGCTGCTCTAATTTCCAATGAAATTCTTGCCTTCATTGGTGGAGAATGTGTGACAGAGAAAAAGACTGAGTGACAAACAGATAACAGGTTTCAGTCACATGACACATTTACAGTGAATGGCAAAATAGGTTGACAACCATTTTGTTGAGGTTGAGCGTGAAGGAGGAGGAATGTTAAGAAACTAGTTTGACAATTTCATGTTGACAGGACACAGAAGAATGCAGACAGACGCCGTCACGAGACGTGACCAGCAGGATGTATACATGTGTACTGTAAGTACACGTTAACGAGACGTGATCAGCAGGACGTATACATGTGTACAGTAAGTACACATGTATACATGTGTACTTACTGTACACATGTATACATGTGTACAGTAAGTACACGTTAACGAGCAGTGATCAGCAGGACGTATACATGTGTACAGTAAGTACACGTTAACGAGACGTGATCAGCAGGACGTATACATGTGTACAGTAAGTACACGTTAACGAGCAGTGATCAGCAGGACGTATACATGTGTACAGTAAGTACACGTTAACGAGACGTGATCAGCAGGACGTATACATGTGTACAGTAAGTACACGTTTACGAGCAGTGATCAACAGGACGTATACATGTGTACAGTAAGTACACGTTAACGAGCAGTGATCAACAGGACGTATACATGTGTACAGTAAGTACACGTTAACGAGACGTGATCAGCAGGACGTATACATGTGTACTGTAAGTACACGTTAACGGGCAGTGATCAGCAGGACGTATACATGTATACATGTGTACAGTAAGTACACGTTTACGAGCAGTGATCAGCAGGACGTATACATGTGTACAGTAAGTACACGTTAACGAGCAGTGATCAACAGGACGTATACATGTGTACAGTAAGTACACGTTAACGAGACGTGATCAACAGGACGTATACATGTGTACAGTAAGTACACGTTAACGAGCAGTGATCAACAGGACGTATACATGTGTACATGTGTAAAGTAAGTACACGTTAACGAGACGTGATCAGCAGGATGTATACATGTGTACAGTAAGTACACGTTAACGAGCAGTGATCAGCAGGACGTATACATGTGTACATGTGTAAAGTAAGTACACGTTAACGAGACGTGATCAGCAGGATGTATACATGTGTACAGTAAGTACACGTTAACGAGCAGTGATCAACAGGACGTATACATGTGTACAGTAAGTACACATGTATCAACAGGATGGTGAACATGGAGCCGTCTGTCAAAGCTGGACCGGCTAAGAAAACTTCCTGCGCAGGAAGGTGACGAGTGCCTCCTGGTTTCAGTGGTGACAGGCCAGTAAGACCAGTTCTCCCAGTCACCACAGAGCCGCCCTCATCATTTAGGCCTCGTCCACACTCATCTTATTAAGTTTAGACAGAAAAAAACAACACGTGAAGTTTCCATCTGAGGCTGGATGATCTGGCTTCTCAAATCTGATCATAAAAATGTCTTTAAAGACACATAAAATAATGAGTGACAGTAGCTATGGTGTAAAACATGGACATTGTTACTATAGCAACCCAAACACAGGTTGATGATGTCGAGGCTACCGATGAAAGCCAACATTTAAACTTGTGCAAAGTAGCAAAGATACTACAGATATGGTAGGTGCTGGAGGTGTTGGAGATATTATTATTCTGATAGTCCCACAAAAATGTCCTCACAACATCTGATCACTAACGGTGTCAACAATGTGACCCAAACATCTGATAAGAGAAAGAGATCAAACTTGATTACAGGTTTAACATGATGTGCAAAACAGCATCTACAGTTTCATCTACATCTATAATATGGTTTTGTTTTATATGAAAATGCAAACAACACATTTAGAACAAATTGGTTGAGTTCATTTGTCAATTAATCAAACAAATGTGAAAACATAACATCTGTGAAAGAGCTAATAAAAGAGTGTGTGTGTGTGTGGATGTTCAGGGATGGGTAACGGGGGTTGGGTGAGATGTAGGACATGAGACTACAATAATACAGCATTGACCGTGTGTGTGTGTGTGTGTGTCAGCGCTTCATTGTAACAACAAACACAGTCAGTTCAGCCCTCACTTTTCTGCCTGTCCCACTTCTCACACTCAGATTCTTCTTCTTTGCTGCACTACTACAATAAGTTAATCATTCATCAAACATGTTAAGATATTATTAAATATTACCTCATGGTCACTGAAGGATTAGCACTAAGAAAACAAGTCACTTGACCAGCTGTTGGACCATAATGTGTTCATTTGTCTGTTTAATCCAATTCTTCACCTCACTTTAGATAAACAGACAATATTATAGAAGCATATGTGTCATATCTGTCTCTAAACATGAGTACATTTCTTTTTTCCTTTACCTTGACTTGCTGTTTGACTTAGATCTTTTGTGTATTCAAACTGTTTGACTAAAGTTGCACATTAACTAACTTTGTGCTGTCTTTGAAGCTGTGTGTGTGTGTGTCCCAGGTCGTGTGCTGTGGTGGAATCGATCCCTGTGGCTTTCTCAGTGACTCGCACCAAATCAGCTAAAAGAATCTAAAATAAATACAGCTGAAATGAGCCTTAAACAGGAATGTTGTTCATTGTATATTTCTGCAAACAATAACCTCCATAAATGACAGTGAGCTTGATATTACTGCTGTAAAAACGACTTGAGCATAAATCATAGCAGCTGTTGTGTGAGGGTTAAAAAAGGGACAAATCCAGCCGTTAACATGCAGTAGGTGTAAATGAAGGTGTACAATGTTCTATAATATGCAGCAGACTCCTGATAATCCTTTGTTTGGTTTATTCCTCTTATATTACACTAAACAAAGTAAAAAAACAAGATTAATACCTTTTAGAAAATGTCTGCTTTCATTTTCTGTTTGCTAAAATGATGTGTTTCCTCTTTCCTTTACAACTTGATGGAAACCTTTTAACTCTGCTCTGCAAACAAAGCATTTATATTTACACTTACTTAATGAATCTGCATCTGTCGTTAATCAAGCTTGTGATATCGTTACCGACCGTGATATCAAGCCATCCTTAAAGATGACTAAATCAGATCTAACTTACCACGTTTCTTCTTCGGAGTACTGGTCATTTCCTGAATGCTATCACGTTGTCTAAACCCTGTGGCAGCACAGTATGTGTTACTTCTACATCAGCTCCACTCATTAAAAAAGACCTGAGGTTAACGAGAACAGAGCGGCTGTCAGGGACTGAAAGGAAGGACTGAAGTGAAATGAGAAGGTGACAGCTGAGAAGCACTGACGTTCCCTTGGTCAGAGGAGGACAGTCATCAAATCCTGGAAACAAAAGCCTGCTTTTACAAACCTTAGTGCAAAGCTAAGCTGCATAATTGCAGAGAGGTAGAACAGAGAAGAAGAGACACTGGTGAATTCTAAAGCACAGATCTGTACTATAAAAACATTTAGATCAAAATAACATGTTCAAAATGTTCCCAGGCTCAGACAAATTCACATGAGGCAAAAATTGTATAAAAAATGTAAAAAAAAAAAGAGAACAGTTGGCTACATCTTCAAAAGAAATGATTGACAGCCTGGAATG
The DNA here is from genome assembly GCF_958295425.1 of Solea solea. Lineage (NCBI taxonomy): Eukaryota > Metazoa > Chordata > Actinopteri > Pleuronectiformes > Soleidae > Solea > Solea solea. The sequence goes on along the minus strand of NC_081138.1, from coordinate 487,975 downwards.
TTCTTTTTCATCTGGACAGTTGGTGTGTGTTTGAAGCTCTCACCACATCAGCGTTCACAGGTAGGAAAATAAAGGAATAATAAACAGAAGAACCTTCACACAGACCTGACCCTGATACGGCAAAACAGCCACTTTCTCAAACTGCTTACTGTTACATGTGAGAGGGTTTGATGTCATCAATCCATGAAGTTATCATTAAAACCAACCGTTTGAAGAGCCAAAGGTAATACTGAAGCCAGAATAAATAAGTGCTTCCTCGCCATCTCCACAAAGATCCAGAAACACTCTCCATCATTTCCCTGCACACTCGCCGCCCCGTGCTAAATCAGCTCCTACAGCCACGCTGGCAAATACAGTGCTATCATCAAACACACAGACTGATGCGGGAGTCCTTATTTTCAAAACAAGCCTGAGGGGGAACTCTTCATTGGCTATGTACTGTAAGTTTGATGATCAGACAGTGAGACTTCAGTTCACACAGAGATGAAGTGAGCGGCAGGTTTGAGATACGAGGGAGACGCTGCAGCAGACGGCTGCAGCGTCTCGTGTGGAAACTGTGGCGTTGGGAAATGAAGAAATGCAGCATTTAGGATTGAGGTTAGAGATGAGAGCGCGATAACAGTGTGGATGAGTTACACACTGAGTTACACACCGAGTTACACACCGAGTTACACACCGAGTTACACACCGAGTTACACACTGAGTTACACACCGAGTTACACACCGAGTTACACACCGAGTTACACACCGAGTTACACACCGAGTTACACACCGAGTTACACACCGAGTTACACACCGAGTTACACACTGAGGCGCAGGACTGTCGGTGAAACATGACCAGAGCTGGGAGCGGTGTGATAAGCACAAAGCACTGTCTTTACAGTCGGGAGGAAAAAACCTCTGAGTCTGACTGAGACCAATTAAAACCTCTAACACCGGGGCTGTGGAACACTGCAGCGATGGAGATGCGTCTTCAGCACCATGAAACAATCCAAGCCTCTCCCACAGGTCAGAGCGGGTGCACTGTAACAGAGCTGGAGCGGAGACAAGGAGGAGGTCTTCTGGGTGCACATTCTCTACGTTGACCCCGACATTCCTGGAAACAAACCCCTCTCTCTCTCCTCACCACACCTCGCCTTTCCACATTTTTTGCATACTAGCACATGCTGACACAAAAGCAAAGCTCTTCAAATGTGCACAGCTGTGAAACTGGCTGAAATAAACAAAGTCATGTGTTAAAGAAAGTTTGATTTGTTTCTTTTAAACTTGATAAAATGACACTTGCTTCAGTTCAGGGAAAACACAACGCAGCGTTCAATTTCAGAGACAAACAAGTCTCCTTTCAACTGTAGGCCGGCCACCAAGCCCCTTCTCTTCAACATACTGACCCACTTATACAACAACCCCCACTACTATTATTGTGTGAGACAAACTCATCATTCTTCATCCACTGAGGTCCACAATTACCCCCCCCCCCCGCTCTCAGGCCTCAGAGAGAAGAGGGGACACCACGGCAGCTCATTAGATTAGTGAAGGCTTGCCACTGCAATTAACTAGTATACAGAGCAATTTAGTGCTCTAGTTTCCAGCATTCTTCTCTGCATGGGCTGTTCTGGTCAGCGCTAATGTCAGGGCCCCACAAACAGGGAGGCAACACTGTGGCTAGAGATGAGGGCAGAAGAAGAAGGAGGAAGAGATGAACATCATGAGTCTGACACTCTGACACAGTCTTCATCAGACTGACTCGTCTTCCTTCATTATTCTGCTCCATTAGTAACTACAGAATTACACGGAACATTAGATTTGTTTGTGTTTTTGTATTATTCATGTTGAACTTTTTTCCATGAATGAAAATAATGATCGTCTTGCTTATTATTGAACCTTATAGATTTATTTATAATACTAAGGCAAAGTCTTCATAAAACCTAAGTGAAGGGCAGCACAAACAAGGACCTAATGATTGAGTTCCCTTTTACATGTTAAAAGAGAAACTAACAATGACTTCATCTTTCCAATTGTTTCCAAAGCATTGAGGTTTTACCCCTGATGATTTACTCCCGTGTGGGAGCAGTGCATCTGTGGAACAAAAGGAAATGTTCTCATAGATTTGAACTGCACCCACCGCCACTGTGGACCCCCAACAAGCCTGCAGGAAGCTGAGAACAAGGACAGCTTCCACTCTTTGAGACAAACAGGACACACATGAAAACAATGTGTCTTCAGTCCTTTCAGTCTTCTGTCTCCTGCCATGCACGGCTGCTTGCCTCATCTAAACCCTGTTGATTTACTTCTAAATACTCACTGCTCCATCACTGCTCATCTCTTTCCCAATATCTAATTTTCTCATGAATTTAAAACATAATCATGTGTTTCCAACACATGATAAAGGGCCTTTAACTGTGATTTGCTTCTACGCCACAACAATGACGACCTTCCCAGGAAACTAGCAAGTGTATAAAAAGCCGAGCTAAATGTTCCTGTTGTTATCGAGCCTCATTCTTCCTGTTACATGTTTCCCTCCTCACAGAGAAACACGCTGAGATAAGGAAATACCTCCACACTTGAATGCTGGGAAAAATGATGAGCAGCTACATTTGACAAAGCTCATGTGTTTCATCTGCACTTGTGAAACAATCACTCCTCATATCTGGAAAAGGAAGTTCAAATATAAGTATATATACCACATTTCTCATTTTATAGTTAAGTTGAAGTTTTATGTTACAGCTGACGTTTTCTCTTTCTCAACTTTGTCAGTACAAACATCTGTTTGAATCAAATGGAAACAGGGAAATGAAGCGAGGCCTTCTTTTTTAAAAACAAACAAACAAACAAACAAACACCTCCTTTTCCTTTATGAAAATCCTGTCAACAGTGAACAAAGCCATTTCTGCTTATATTATATTTTGTATGAGTATCAAACTACTCAGTACCACAGTTATGGCATGAGTCAAGGGTGTAAATAACACACACACAGTCACACACACACACAAAAACAGACACACACACACAGTCACACACACACACACAGACACACACAGTCACACACACACACACAGTCACACACACACACAGTCACACACACACACACACACACACACACAGTCACACACAGTCACACACAGACACACACACACACACAGTCACACACACACACACACAGACACACACACAGTCACACACACAGACACACAGTCTCACACACACACACACACACAGTCGCACACAGACACACACACAGTCACACAGTCACACACAGTCACACACAGACACACACAGACACACACAGTCACAGACATAGACACACACACACAGTCACACACAGACACACACACACAGTCACACACACAGACACACACAGTCACACACACACACACAGTCACACACACACACACACAGTCACACACACACACACACAGACACACACAGTCACACACAGTCACACACAGACACACACAGACACACACAGTCACACACACACAGTCACACACACACACACAGTCACACACACACACACACACAGTCACACACACACACACACAGTCACACACACACAGACACACACACAGACACACACACAAACAGACACACACACACAGTCACACACACACACACAGACACACACAGACACACACAGTCACAGACATAGACACACACAGTCACACACACACAGACAGTCCCAGCTCCCTCTGATGAGATGCTTATCTCCACACTCCTCTGTGACAGGGTGTGTTTCTGGAATCGGGGGAGGGCAGGAGCAGTGAGGAAGTGAGGATGAGGGAACATAGGGAGTCAAAGTGGAGGAGGGGGCAGAGAGAGGAAACATGCGGGAGGCTGATTACCTGCTTGGCCTCCTCCAAAGACGTCTGTAGACGGCTTATTTCCTTCTCATACTGCTCCCTCATCTTGTCGACCTCCTGATCGTGAGCGGCCACTTCCTCCTTCAGGGCTCCTTTCAGAGCCGTCAGCTCCCTCTCTCGCCTCCTCAGCACTTCCTCTTGCTCCTCCTTGGCAAGGAGAACTTCCTGCATCTCCACCTTCAGCTGCATCATGTCCTGTGGAAAACAGACGACATGTAGATGTGGATTAAGCACTTTCCCCAACACATTAAAGACATATTTAACAGAAATAAAACACACAAACTAAGACTATTATTGTGTATGTTTGTTTTTTTAAATCACATTAAAAGAAATGGTTTCATGCTAACAGTCACAACTCAGTGCTACTAAATAAAACTATTCAGTCATTTAGTTAAAGAAAGACAGACACTGTTTCGAGCACTTGTGAAAACACAACATTAAAATTCAAGCACTTTCAAGGACTTCAAGCACCCATGGAGCCTGTGGCAGACTGGACACAGGCCACTGGTTGTGAAGCGTTCATCTCTCACGATGATTGTGTTGAGCAGTTGGAATGGATGGAGTTCTCGGAGCATTGAAGCAAAGACTCTTGTCTTCTCTGTGGAACAGTGAACGCTGCATTACCGTGATGATGGCGTCTTTCTCTCCATCAGCAGCTGATTTCTTGGCTGAGTCGAGCTCGTCGTGCATCTCTGACAGCTGGTCCTGCAGGTCTCTGATCTCCGTCTGGAACTGTTCCCTCTCCATCTTCACCTGGAACAGCCTGACACAGAGAACATGAACTGTTTGGACATGACAGCACTGAGGACGAGGTTAGTAACTGATCAGTTTGGTGTGTTTCCATGAAGACATCGTTCCTTTAGACACTGGAGCCCACAGTCAAACAACAGCCACAAACCAAGCAGGAAAATAAGAGCTGCTGGATTTCCTCCATTGTTGACATTGTGTTGTTGTTGTTGTTGTTGTTGTTGTTGTTGTTGTGTTGAGTTTGATGCAACGTGGGCATCAGACACAGCCCCCCCCCCCCCCCCCCGTCAACCAGGTAACGGTACTGTTACAGAAACACAAGCCTGTACCTAACACACCAAACCACGTATGTGTCTGTCCCTGCTGTAAGGGACAAATAACATAGAATAAACTCATTCTAATTATTTATAATTATATGACCTAGTGACGGGTTTAACAGCAGCAGGATTGAACAAGACCAGGAGGAAGTAAAGAGCAGGAGTTTCATGTTTTACTCACACAAACAATCCCCAACCAATCAGTGTGGCTCGATAGTGAAGTGACAAGACCAGCTTCCCCCAGCTTCCCCCAGCTTACAGACACAGCATGTGGAGAGCTAGTGTATGAGTCTATGCTGCATGTCATGCTGTACTTACTCTTCAACAGTGGTCTGCAGCTCAGCCTCTGTCCTGGATAGTTTTTCCCTCAAACGCTTGCACTCGTTTGTTTTGCGCTCCAGCTCCTGCTCCAGCTCCTGCTGCAGCTCCTGCTGCTGCACCTGCTGCTGCTCCTGCTGCTGCTCCTGCTGCTGCTCCTTCACACCTGCAGCCTGATTCTTCTGATGGTGAAAGATACAAACATCTAAGTGGACTACATCTAGTCTTTCACATCCTCTACACCCAGCTCTGGACATGTAAACCAAGTCAATCATCACTCATTGTCTCTGTTTTTGGAGAAAGACTGGATGAAAGAGCACCAGAGATCCACAGAGGAAAAGAAAGAGCCGTAAACAAATGTTGATCATAATATGGTTCGGGTTATTGGTCAGTGAAGGGAAGCATAGAGTCTCTGGTAACTTTCTTTCAACTGTAGGAATGACAATAAAAGCTTCCGATTAAACACAGACTGGTGTGAACCCGTGTTTAGTAACTTCAGCAGATCCTGAATCAAAGAGTTCCTGCTCTCGTCTCTAAGACAGTGTTTTCCTGACAGTTACACTCAGTTTTATGAATTCCTGCTAACTTCATGAACAGTGGCAACAGACCTTTTACTGTAACTTATCCTCATGAATTAAACGTTGATTGCAAGTTGTGATGACATCAAAATAGTGACACTAACAATTCTGTTTGAGTGCAAAATCTGTGGAGATTTGGTTGGAGAGTGATAATAAACTCAGACAGAGTCCAGGAGCCTCAGCGACACAGAAACAGATCTGAGCAGGGACACAGCTATGAACTCACACTCAGATTTACTGATGAGAAAAGCAGTATCATTATGACAAGAAAAGCTACAGGATCATTACAATCCTGTTTAATAAAAATATCTCTCTAAGTTGTCCTACAATCCCTATTTTCCAACCAAGACCTTGATCAGAGGATATATGAATATATATATATATATATATATATATATATATATATATATATATATATATATATATATATATATATATATATACATACATATATATATATATATACATACATATACATATATATATATATATATATATATATATATATATATATATACATATACATATATATATACATGTATATATACATATATATATATATATACATATATTAGAGGATATGGTTCACGCCAACATTACCAGGCTGTGTTAGAGGCAGAAACAAACTTTGTTACCATGACTTGATCCTGGATTTGTCTCTTGAGTTCAGCCATTTCTTTCTCCAGTTCAGCATTTTGTTCTTGCAGAGCTTTGGTCTGTGCAGGGACGTCCAGGGACTGACAACAGAACAAAGACATTAACAATGAATAACTCGCTGATATATAAAGCCAATAATTAGTCATTAATCAATAATACACTCACAAACATTTATTGGAACTATAATCTGTCCCTTGGGATTAACATATTTTAGACAGCAGAACATGTTTTATTCTGGATTATTTCACAGTGAAGCATTACAAAACGTCTCACTCTGTTGTCTCCTTGTGCGCTCGCAGTGGCTCGAGATTTCAACGTCTGAATCTTCTCAAACACCAGGTTGACTTTTCTCTTTGTGGTTTCATCAGTGTCACTGCTTCTGCACGCACGCACACACACACACACACACACACACATGGCTACATTATTACTACACAATGAGTTCTAACCACATGGCTGCTCTGATGTGTCACCTCATTACACTCACACAAGAGTGTAATAGGATTGTCATCGTCCGGTTAAAGAGTCCAGAACTTAAAATGACGCAGCAACAACCTTTAAGATAAATGACCATTTGTCCTGTGCTTTAAAATGTAGCTGCATATCTGCCGTCAGTCAAGTTCTTATCTTATTACTAATCAGTGAAACACAAACCTGAAGCATCACTGCTACACAAATATGTTCCACTTCAAGCCTTTTCTCTCTCGTGGAGTCTAATAAACAATGACAGCACTGTTCTACTTTCAACATCAACTGCAGCTAAAAGAAAGCAGCAGAAGTCGTTTTGATCTGCTTTAGTATCATAAGAGCAGGATTAAGTAAGGAAAGAGGAACCTGTAAAAATATCACCTCAGATGATTTTATCAAATGTAATCTTTAAAGTCAACGCGAAGCGTATACTTGAACAAATGCCAGACGTGACATATTATTTCAATAAATGACAAATCTGACTCACAAACCGAGCCTCGAGCTCCCAGCGCCTCACACAGATGATGTTCATTAAGTCTCTAAAACCCTGTTTGTGAATGTTTATCTTGTCGGCCTTGGGAACGCAGCTCTCTTTCAGCCCCTGCACTTCCATCTGTGCTTCCTTTCCTTTGTCCTGCGACTCCTGACCTGTGCTCAGACACACCCAACCACTTTCCTGTTCTTTCTACATTAGGCCGATCCTGTGAAGCACATGTCAAAACTGCAGACATCAGCAAACGTACCATCATGCACTACAGCATTTCACTTGAATCCAACTGCTTCTTCTCTTCTTCTCTAACCTTTTAACCCCACGTGCTTCTCCTACACAAACAGGGAGTATCTGATTACAGTGTGAATGCTCTCACTGCAGCAGAAAAGAGAGTAAAAAAGAAAGTGAGCATTCTTCAGACAGCTGGATCACTGACAGCCTCGGATGAGAAGGAGGTTTAAGACGAGCACATTCCTTCAGTTTTATCACAAACAGTCGAGCTCTGATAAGAACCACGTGCATGTGCTCCCACACAACAGTGTCTACCTTTATGATGCATTTTGATTTAAGGTTTACAAAGAAAAATACGCCCATTTCATGATTCAACAGCCAAATAAACGTCTAAAAGTTTGATTGTATAAAAGTGAAAAGCCAGGATCAGAGCAGTCGAGCTGGTTTGTCAGTACTTACCCATCCTTCAGGTAATTAAACAAAATGAGCTTTGCTGTCTCTTCATGTGTTTGTTGTGAAAGCTCCTGCTGACCTTTCAGAAGATCAGGTGTCGCCTGGATATCAGAGGAAATGACAGCGTCTTAACAAAGAGGAGAAATCTCACACATCTTCATTTACAATCACGCGCTGCACAATAAACAAGGGTTTCTTATGAAGCTGCAGCACAGATCATTTTACCTGAACATCTGCTTCTGCGCTGGATGTTTCGTCTGCTGTGGGCGAGCGCTTAGAGAGCGACAGCGTCCCACCTGCAGAGGCGCTGTTGTCACCCTCTCTACTCTTGAATGGTAATGACGAGAAGTGAGTCTGTGGCTTTTTGTAGCCCTGGATGAAGCCGGCACCTTTAGAGACGCTGCTCTGAGGGGAGCCGGGCGCACTGGTGACATGAGAGGAGGAGGAGGAGTCCACCTTACCGTCCACAGCCGTGAGCCACGAGTCCTGACTGCCAGCTGTTCTCTGCAGCCGCAGCTGCGAGGGCCGCAGGACGTGCTCCACTGACGTGCCGCGCTGGCGGCTCAAATCATCCCCGAGGCCGGAAGCCTTTCTCAGGCCAAGTGCACTGTCCACACTGCGGGAGCGTTTTCTGTCCTCTGGGTTGATCCTGTTCCTGCGCCCCGCTCGGCCTCTGTGGTGGTGGCTACTCTCTTTGCCATCAAACTTCTCAATGAGCTCATCCACACCAGGAATGGAGCCTGTGTCGATGTCTCTGCCAGAACCAGGGCTGAAAGGGATGTAGCGCCGGTTATCATGGCGATTGATGGCGTCTCCATACAGGGCCTCAATTTGGTCATCCTGCAGAACCTTAGAGGTGGAGGATGAAGACGAGTGAGGGGAGTGGGAAGAGGACTCCAGAACCGGCCCACTGGAATCGCTCCTGCGCAGAGGAAGCACATCAGGCTCACGGCGGCTGCGATCGAGGCTGGAGTTGGTGCTGCTCATGGCGCTGCTGGGAGATCTACATGAACTGTTGGTCTGATCAGACACGGCGGAGGGCGGAGACTGTGCTGACTGATGTACAGTGTTGGAGGGTGCCGTGGACTGAGATGGACTCAGTTTGGTGGATCGAGGTCTGGACTGAGGCTGAGCGGTTTGTGAGTGTGACCTGGTCTGAGGCTGAGTGAGCGGTGCAGACTGAGGCTGTGACCTCGGCTTTGGAAGGACTGTTTGACTCTGGCTGTGGGGTGAAGGCTGCCCTTTGTCTTGCTGTGCAGGAGCTTTATACTGCCCCATGCTTGAGGACCAGGTATGGGATGAAGCAGATGTAGAAGATCTGGAAGAGGAACTGTGGCGTTCCCTTCCAGTCTCAGCCACAGGCAGCGGTCTTGCAGGCAGGCTGTGAAAACCATCGAGGTTCAAGGCGTTGGTCTCCGGGTCGTAGGGCTGCAGAATCTCAGGGTGCTTCTGAAAGTTCAGAAGCATGGACGATTTCTTTGCTTGTGAATCTGGTTCACCATTTTGAGAATCTGAGTAATGCAGCACCTTCTGAGACCTGTACTCCATGAAGGGGCTGTTAGATCCGGCCTCCTTGCTTCCTCTGAAATCATACTCCTGGTAGTTCTCGATAAAAGACTCGTCTGCATCCATGTACCCATTAGGGTTGACGTAGGACTGAGGACCCTTGTCCTGGTTGTTCAGAACAACGTAAGGGTGTCCATCTATACCCTGGACACGAATGCTGAGTCCGTATGAACCAGCGCCATTACCGAGGGGCCTGGAGGAGCGCGGTGGCTGAGTGTAGACCCGCTGGGGTCCGTTGTTAGGAATGCCAGTCACTCTGTACGACTCCATCAGGAAAACAGGAGGAAAATAAATCCCTCTCCCTGAATCAGGTGATCCACCTCTGCAAGCAAAGATTGAGGCAGTCAGGAGTGAGACATTAAAACTTTCACAGCTCCACACACACACACACATGCACACAAACACACACACACACACACACACACGCGCACGCACGCACACACACACACACACACCTCGAAGTTTCATGTAAGTTGATTTTCATTATTTTGTTTTGCATTCTTAATGCTCTGATTTGTCTCCAAGGAGATGTTTTTATAGTCAAACTGCTCGACCAATAATGTTCTGGCCAAATGAGACAATAAAAGCCTCCTGTGTCGCTGCCTCCATCGAGATCAGAACCCGTAATATCAGACAAACAGGACTCAGCGTCAGCCACATTCTTTTCAACAACAAACAGCCACGGACGTCAGTGACTAATAACAGAACGACGATTCACTGTGCATGACACACTGTAGGTTAAGAGGAAAGTATTAAGAGAAAGAGGACACTCATTCATTCATTCATGCTCAGGAATAAAGTGAGCATTCACCCTGACAATTATCTTTGCTCATGACTCAGTCATTTCATCTGGAGACGCATGAAGAAACAGCAACAACATGGAATGTGACTGATTATTTCAGGATTGTCAAAGTTATCAGATTTGCAGCTGGTGGTGAGAACACACCTGGAAATAAATACAAACAATGGACACACAGTTGTTCAATATTTATCAGACAGATGAATGCCTGTGAAGCCACTGAAGACAAAGACACCAGCAGCCACCATGTGTTTGACATGTTCCTGATAGTGTCCCATTCTACCTGGTGTTACTGAACAAACACAGACCATAATGGGCCAAGAAGAAGGACACTGATAAGACTGACAACAAAGGCAAGAGCCCCACGTCTCACATTAACAAGAAATAGGTGCTGATCTGATCTGAATCAGCGAGTGGTGTTGGGTGATATGCACCGAGAGAAGATGTAGATTATCTTCTGGTGACAAAGTCTTTGTCTCTGTAAAATGATAATATGCACATCAAAGAGTAAGATGACTTCACTACAATCGTGGAGGTTTCTGTGAAATGATGGAACCTTTCTTAGGTTTCACTAAGAATCACTAACCCGTTTGCTGCAGTCCCACTCACAAGGATGTTTATCAATACATTATTGTTAAAACGCTTATCTTAATGCATTTAATGATAAGACTAGTTCTACGTCATTTGCTGCATGAAGAAACTTCCAAACACAGATTTCTATGGATTTAAAAGTGTTGGAAACATTTTCACTAATGTTAATACACTACTCAACAACATAGATAACATTGTATATTCTATTTCACATCTTTAAGAAGTCTCAAGTCACACCATTCATGCAATATCTGTCAGGGGAAAGTACAGAAGTACACTGACAATCTAAGGTGACATGTTGGGATGTTATTAGAAGAGAAGAACATTCAACAGGTTATTGAAGATCCACTCTCTTTAGTCTGCACTGAATGAAAACTGGAGGAAAGTCTTCTGCCAGAAGTAAACTTGCTGTCAAGGATGTAGGTTAAAAAAAGCAGTGAAGACGCTTTTATCATTAGTTTATCATTAGTTCCACATGTGAAAGCCCTTTTCCTCGGTGAGTTGCCTCGTGTTGCCTTCACTGACCCATGTGTTGTTGAGCAGAAAGGTCACCACTGAGCACAGGTTAAAGATGTCAGAGGCCCGAGCTTTGATGTGAGCAAAGACTGAATCAAGCACACGTGAACTGGTTTCTGTGTCACAGACCAGGTTTGGGTCTGGATTCATCTCCTCAGATGTTTCCATGCAGGGCAGACTGTTACAAACGTGAGTGTTCAGACTAAACCAGTAACATGTTAGGTTTGTGATGCAGCTTTCAGACAAAATGGAGGTGCAACAATAAACAAACAAAGGATGGGATCAAAACCTCAGCCGGGCATGAATTAAAGAATAATAATTAGTGAAATAATATTATATATATATATAATATTAACACATACATGCCATCTAATGTTCAGATTTGTGAAATGATTATTGTTTAACACATGATTGTTGTTTTCAATTTTAAAACAACAGAGAGAAAAACAGAATCTTTAGCTCTGTGACATTCCATCATAATAATCATCGTATATAGATCAACAATCGAGATAATGCACCACATGCTCGCTAATAAAGAATTCTTTCTACTTTTAACCATTGACACATAATATCTGTAGAAATCTTTGTGAATCAGCTCCAAATGTGGCTTAATCTAATTTGGAATAATCAGATTCCACTGGGTTTCTTTGTTGGTTTGTGTTGCAGTGTGAACATCGAGAGCTGAGTGTGCGAAACACACGTAAACAGTCACACACTGTGGGAAAGGATTACACAGTTGTGTAACAAGAGTGGGTGAGTTCACGGCTCTGTGGGGTCAGGTGGTACAAGAACAACAACAACAACAACAACAACTACTACTACTGTAAACTCACACTGAACCTCAGCTTCACTGACTTTTACAACAGTCAACATTAGCAAGTCATCACTGTTAAAATCATTAAGATCTGCAGCAGCAGCAGAATCAGCAGCATCAGCAGCAGCAGAATCATCATCATCAGCAGCAGAATCATCATCAGCAGCAGCAGCAGCTTGATTTGACTTGACGCACTTTCATCGTTGCTCAGTGCAACAGGTGGCATCACACACACACACACACACACACAGAGATTTACTGTAAAATCTGCGGGTTCGTTTCACAACTTTTCAAACTTCCACAACAAACACAGTTAATGAAACTTTACATCGTAGTTCGACTGTCACGTGTTTCAGGTTAAATGTGAAGTTTGACGACTTTAATGACTGATGACGCGCGCGCTCTCGTGCGCTCTCACACACACACACACACACACATCAACCTTTACAATGAAAAGTTAGCTCGTTAGCTCGTAAAGTTCGTCACTCACCAGCGTCGCTTTTTGTCTCTTTTTCGCTTCTCGTAGATTTTGGAGGAAAGTTTAAAAAACGACTGTGTTGAAAAGAGAAGTTAATGACATGTAAGTGTCGTCACCACAGTCGTGTGGACTTGTGTAGCGCCGTGTTTTCTGGAAGTCTGAGGAGGACGACCGAGCCTCCGGGCCGCCCCGCCTCCGGAATCAAGCGCACACCCCCGCCCACACTAAACCAGTGCACCCAAAACCAGTCCACTTCAAAACCAGTCCACTTAAAACCAGACCACTTCAAAACCAGTCCACTTAGAACCAGTCCACTTAGAACCAGTCCACTTAAAACCAGACCACTTAAAACCAGACCACTGACAACTTACTTTTCCCTCTTTATGAACATGAAAACTTTTAAGGGAAAAAATTGGAGAAGAAAAAGACAAAAAAAAAAGTGTTTGTACAAAATGTACAAATGAATTTATGTCTTTGTGAATATTCATATTCATTCATTCATTCCTATTGTGAACGTGTTCTGGAGTCTTCAGTCCAACCAAACCAAACTTTTAAACTTGGAAATAAGATTTAAGAAGAAAGAAAAGTGTTTTTCCATATTCTCTGTGATCAATTCATCTTTATATTATAACATGAATTAATCTTAATCCCAATATTCCACATCAGTCCACAAGAATGTGACATGAATGTATTGTTACGTTAAAAAGTAAGAAGAAAGTCATTGAAATGTTAATATTGAAAACAAATGTTGTTCTTGAGCAGACTTTAATCTACAGTTATAGAGTTTGTAGATGAGATTTAAATCAGTTTTACACAGTAAATGTTTACTATCATGTATGTTTATGAAGTATTTATAGTACAAAGTAATAACTTATTTCAAGTGTTTACTCGACTATGTAAAGGTGAATCACGTGACTCCCCTGCATGTCTTTAAACACCGAGAGCGTCATCTAGTGGAGTGAGTGAGTGCGGGAGGGTAATGACAACATGAACTTATACTGTGTTTTGCCACAGAGACAGGTCCGTGAACGCATCACCGCGCGCGCGCGAGAGAGAGAGAGAGAGGATAAACTTTGTTCCTTAAAAAACACCAAAACATCCAATAATGAAATACAGTGTTACTGATATAATGTATAATTCTGTGTCATTTGTAAATTCCATCAAACAAACACCAAAGAAGAGGAAGCTGTTGGGTAGAGGGCTAACCTTTAGGTGGTAAAGGCCGGTGTGACCCCGCCTCTACCCTATGTCAGCTGGGAGTGGCCTCATGTGGAGAAGACCACTGATGTTGTACCTGTTGTGTTGATCTGTGCTGTAGTTTAAACTTTTGAAACTATATTAAAATGGAGGCTGATCCTGAACCTTGTCTTTATTCTTACTTCACTCCACGTGTGCGTCTGCAATATGAGCGACAGACGCTTGTGAGAACAACTGTTTTAGATGCGTGAATGGGGTCGAGTCTGCCATCTCTGATTGCCTTTGTCTGCAGAGAGTGCAGCAGCAGCAGCAGTAACAGCAGCAGCAGCAGCAGCCGCAGCAACAGCAGCAGCAGCAGCAGCAACAGGAGCAGCAGCAGCAGCAGTAACAGCAGCAGCAGCAGCAGTAACAGCAGCAGCAGCAGCAGTAACAGCATCATCAGTAACAGCATATGTTTGTGTCGCATATAAAACGTCGTCACAGCAGTTTTCATGCAGCCGGGTTACGATGACCCCGCCCACATTGAGGAGGAGCTATAGTAATGGAAAAGCATCCAGTGATTGTTTTCTGTCTTATTTAACAGCATCTAAACACACTTACTGTCAAATATAATAACGTGTTCACTGCAGCGTGTGTTCACATCTTACTGTTCTGCAGCACAACGACTCAGGCCAAACACCAGCAGCCATGACAGGAAGTCAGCCTGCAGACCTGGTGTTCCAACACATGCACAGAACACATGTACAGAACTCATGTACAGAACTCACGTACAGAACACATGTACAGAACACATGCACAGAACACATGTACAGAACACATGTACAGAACACATGTACAGAACACACGTACAGAACTCATGTACAGAACTCATGTACAGAACTCATGTACAGAACACATGCACAGAACACATGCACAGAACTCATGTACAGAACACATGTACAGAACACATGCACAGAACTCATGTACAGAACACATGCACAGAACACATGCACAGAACACATGTACAGAACACATGTACAGAACACTGCTCTCCATCATCAGCCCACAGCACTCACATCTCTTGTGTTCTCCCTGCAGAGAATATTTAAAGACAGTGTCAGTGGTGATTTACGCTGATGACTGAACAGGAGTGAGAACCTTTGCTCTGACAGAAACTTCTCAGGATGTGATGAGTGCTCACACACACACACACACACACACACACACACACACACACACACACACAGATGCACGAGCGCTGAGACTTACAGAGTAATAAAGCTGCAGTATGTAACTGTTGGTGTTTGGACCTTGACCTTGGACTAACTTTGGTACACGTGCACAGAGCTCTGCTGTCACATGTATATGTAGAGTTCTTTTCACTGTCATGGTTTTCTTTAAACTCCGTTCATTTCAAAGAGAAATAAATGCACAAACATCCCGGTTTAGAAAAAGATGGCACATTTATTGCAACATAAATGTTATATACATTGTTTTTTCTGTTGAAAAAGACATAATATTCAAATTGTCTTTGCTGCAGTCTTTCTGTCTTGATGTGCATCAACAATAGCTTTTCATTTCACACGAGAACAAATCTTGAATCACTCAATCAACGACGGAGACTGAAGAATAAGACGCTGTGAGTCCAAGTCTACGAGCAACAACTCAGCTATGTTCTTTGTAAATGTGGTGTCACATTTTACCATCTAATATAGTAAAATAAAGTAAGAAACTTTTTACTCAAAACTTTTGCTTTCAAAAATCTAGAAAGAGTAATATTTAGAATTCAAGAAATATTCTTACAGTATTATTGTATAAAAGACTAACTACAGTGAAAAATAAGCCCATTTTTTTTTCCTTTTGACTTTCTTTTTTTTATATATATATAAATATTATACAAGGATCTGGGAATACAGCAAAGTCTAACTTGGCAAAGAGGGGAAAGGAAACGAAAAGGAAAAGAAGTAAAAGAGATGACATCATACCCTCGATCAAAGTCTGCCAACATGAATACTGAGATGAAGAACGAGGCCACTATTCAGTCACATGACACACAAATAATCAGGTTCACGTTGGTTTCACAAAAACAAAGATTTGAATGTAAACTTGTTTGCATGGCGTTCTCCCTTTTGAAACACAACACTCTTAAGGTGGCAGCTTTGTTTAAGGTGTACATTATATAATGTTATATAAACGATCATAAATGGAATATAAAGCAAGTCTTAAGACCAAAAACCTAATAAAAGGAGAAACATAAAGCATGCACACGGAGAGGGAAATAAAAGTAAATAAAGCCGTGACCAATGTCCTGAAATATAAAAGTATTGTAATGAGTAAATTACGACTTACTGACTGAAAGTGGAAGTGATTATTCTGGAAATCTAACAGAAGACTTGCTACAACACAAATAAGCAAACGTAGATATTACTCAGAGTAACTTTGAACGTCCTGTGATATTAACAGACAGAAAAATAAAATCCAATAAAATGTGGTTTCTTCATCAGGCCAGGTAGAGATGTGGTCGTCGTTTATTTTAGTCTTTATTATCGTTATTATTTATTCATTAAGCTCTGAAAAGCTGGTGAAAGAAAAATGAGAGAAAGAAGAAAAATAAAAAACAAGCCACTTGTGTGATGACGTCAGGAGAGTAAGTGTAATAAGTGTCACCAGGAACTCTGAACACTTTATGGCAAAGGAAGGGAAGGAAGTCAAGGGCAGCCACGCCCACTTTCCTTTAGTTAAGACACTAAAATACGACTGAGGAACAAACTGAGAGCTTTCAGTAAAACGAGAGTTTGCCTTTGTTAATCCACATAATTGATCCTTCTCTGACGGCCTAATATTCCACAGAAACTCATCTAAACGATCAATTATCATCTAAACCAGCATGTGGCAGAATTAATACAATATAAGTATAAATAATATATCCTTCTTTTTTTTAAAAAACAAAAAAACAAAAAACAAATGGGGTCTAATTTTCAGTGGGGTATAAATATCATTCTAATCTGGCCAATAAATTAATCTCAGTCTCATCAGAGACTGAGCAGAAGCAGAAGGGGAGTGTTCAGTTTTCATAGTGACAAACTTTAGATGGACTGAAAAGCCACAGATTGACTTAACTTTCCCTTAACTTTCCCTTTAGACAAACACGTCATAGCCGTACAACACAATAAATATTAAAAGAAACTAAATCAACGCATTCGTCAACTGAGTTTAGGCACGAGGCAGTTTCCACTTTCCACGCTGACTCCTCACGCTCACACTTTTCTTTGTGGGGATAGATTTGCAAATATGAGCCGGTCACAGGGAGCAGGACGCTCGGCTCTTCCTCAGTCTTAGGACTCTGTCTGTCTGTCTGTCAGTCTGTCTGTCTGTCTGTCTGTCTGTCTGTCTGTCGCTGGGAAACAAGGTCACCGACTCCAAACAGGACAGAGATGATGTGGATCACTTTGACCTGGAGAGAAGAAACACACACCACACACTGATCACATGTTCTTCACTTCATCAGTGTCAGTGTGAATGTTTTCACATAAGACGGATCAAGATAAAGACATGTTGTCATTGATTGTGGGTGTGGCTGGTTGTGGGTGCGGCTGTCACCTGTGTGCTCAGAGATGACTGATGGGGTTGGGCGTGTCGGTCAGAGCTGGATGAACTCCTGCGTCAGCAGAGCGTCCCGTCCCTTTGTCCTCCTCCCTTCTTTTGAGACACGCTGCTTTAGGGTTCAGATTCCGCTCTGAAAGTCCAAAGAGACGTTTTCAGTGAATGACTTGTTTGTTCATTTAGTCACTAACTGTGTGAGTGCATGTTAGTGAACCTATCTATCTATCTATCTATAGATATATATAGATTTATTATATATGAACACTGAACGTCCCACAGCTGATTCAAATTAAAAGCACTGTAGCTGTTGCTTTAA
>NC_081138.1:455000-465000 GCF_958295425.1 Solea solea | reverse complement strand
GGTCTACTGAGTTCACTGAAGCACAAACTACAGAGACTTTGCTTTGGTTTTCTAATCCAGAGTTACTGTTACTGTTCTACACACAGACCGGAGGAAAAACTGAGTTTCCACTGATGTTCAAACAAATCAAGGCCAACAAGTCAAACTCACGGTAAACCACTGATACAACAGCACGTTTTTAAATGAGAGGAAGAAAGTGAGAGGAAGACGACAAAGTCAAGCCTTCCATTCGCTCAGGAAACTGTAAAATAAGTGTTTCCAGTGATTCATTCCAGCAACATAGCAGAGAAAACCTGGTGCTCCTCAGAAAAAGGAGACTTAATTATCAGTGAAATGAAAACGAGACACATTCTCAGTCTCAGTCACACTCAGAGTGATGTGCTGCACATGAGTGTGACCCCAGAGATTTAACCACTAAAACATAACAACAACTCTATGATGAACAGGTTTAATGACACTTATGAGTCATTTTTAAACAGATTATTGATTGTTGTCATTGTTATGCTGCACAGTGCTGTACAGTGTGTGTGTGTGTGGGGCAGCTGTCCATGGGGCAGGGCAGCAGCTGACAGCTGTCACATGACACAAGTGCCCACTAAAACAACACAGTGGTCTTTCCCTGACTGTCCTAATTATTCACTTTCCATTCCTGTCTCACCTCCGTCGACACGTCTGAAAACACACGAGGGAAAAAAATCAGCCTGAAAACTGACAAAGTTCTGTCTTGTTACAAAGCAACGAGCACGTGAGACAATTTTAAATCACAAACATTTACATTTAAATGAAAAAACCTTCATTACTGTAACTTCAAACACTTTCAGTTTCACTGCCTGGCAATAAATCTTTATTTCCAACGAAATAAATTATAAGGCACAACTTGTCTTACTTTATGAATTTATGAACCAGAACTAAGAACTTTCTAAGAAGCTGGGAGCTACAACAAGTCGGTCACTCAAACACAAGAAGAAGAAGAAGAAGAAGAAGAAGAAGAAGAAGAAGAAGAAGAAGAAGAAGACGAAGAGGAAGAGGAAGAGGAAGAGGAAGAAGAAGAAGACGAAGAAGAAGAAGACGAAGACGAAGACGAAGACGAAGACGAAGACGAAGACGAAGACGAAGACATCTCTCAGCAAACTCCTGAAGGTGGTAAAATCAGTGTCAGCGACTGAAGACATGAGACACTCTCTCTCTATCTCCATTAATATACAAAAACAAATCTCTGTTGCTTTGAATAAGTCGCTTATCCCAGAATAAAGGAAGGATTTATGTGAAAATGACATTGGTGTACGGCACCATGAGACACGTGACGTGTGACATGTGACATGAGACACGTGACGCGTGACACGTGACATGTGTCTGTCACTGTGACCTCTGACCTCTTGTGGTCATGCGGTCGTGTCCAGCAGTGTTAAAGTTTACCTGCTCTTGCAGACGTGGAGCCGGCAGCGGTCACCACGGTGGCAGCGGAGGCGGCGCCCCCTGTGGCCGTCAGAGGTGAAGGAGAAGCCGCAGGTGTGGACGGGTTAGAGGGAAAACTGCTGCTGGTGTGGTCAGGAGAGTAAATCTGTGGAAAACCACATGACATGATGTTTTTCTTCTTTTATAACATTTGTAATATTTGTTTGTTTAATGTATTCTTCATGTTTGTGTTTGGAACAGTGTCGTCATCACACACACAATCATTTCAACCATTGTCACAAATACTCTGCGTCACTGTCTCGTGCACTCAGAGGTCAGAGGTCAGAGGTCAGAGTTGTTTTCATTATTCCTCTGAGGAATCATCACATGTCACGCTGACATGTCAATCACCAGGGAGAGAGGAGATTATTGGGATTGAAACAAATGCTGGATTAAAGCACAGGTGTTACGAGGATCCTCCGGCTCAATCCTGACTAATGAGCTGAGTTCAAGTCAAATGGAGCAGGAAACCATTTGACTTCTGTGGAGATGACACCATGCACTCATTACTGATGATCACTCGTGATCTCTGATCGCTCTGCTTTAGTTTTTCAATCAGGAGAGAGAGAGAGAGAGGAGGAGGAGGAGGAGGAGGAGGAGGAGGAGGAGGAGGAGGAGGAGGAGGAGGAGGAGGCAGAGCAGGGACTCGGCCCGTCCAAAGGGAGGGAGGATTATTTATGCTTTTGTACAATGTCAGTTTTTCTGTGTCAGACAGGAACGACAGGAAAGCCTCTGACGCTGCACTCAGAGTGAGACACGGCTCATTTTACTGGAATAAATGAAGCTCCGCCTCCTCATCAGTTACACTCCCACAGGCGGCATGAGGCCAATAAACACGGCCAATTTAAAAGGGCGGAGAACAATGTGCGGCCCGTGGAGTTGTGAACTCCCCCGTGTCCCCGCCCCACACAACCTGCCCCACCCCCGTCCAGCCGGGTCCGTTTCACTGCAGCTTTGTCATGTTAATAAAACTCAGTCTGCACATAAAGGACTTCATCTGTTATTGTGTTCAAATGTGTTGTTATATCCAATAATAGTATAGTCATGCATGTTCAAAAGTGTTGTTTATATTCTAAAATATTAGAAGAGAGAAGTTCTGTGTTCAAAGTTAAATGTTCCTGAGTTACTTTAAGCTTTCAGGAGGAAACACTGATCGTCTCCACATTAAAACATTATTCTCCTACAAATGAAAAAGGGCTGTGACACAGATTTAGAAACATTCCATTATTAATACAGATCATAAAATGCACCCATCAGCATCATCATCATCAGTGGATGTGAGCACGCACACACACACACACACACACACACACACACACACACACACACACACACACACACACACACACACACAACTCATTCTGATGATGCAGAGATTTTCAAAAGTCTAATGTGTTTCATTCTATTCAGAGTTGAAACTCTTTTAAATAAGCATCACTGTTGCTTGTAAGAGAATGTTTGTCATGAGCTCAGAGGTTAATGTTTGTCATGTGAGTCAAACGTTGTCATGCATTCATCACAGAACCTTTAAATGACTGAAAAGTCTTTTTCTCTCACCGAGGCTAAAGCTTTGCCCAGTGCGTCTCCGGTCTGTGAGCTCCCGGTGACGTTCCCCCGACTCGCAGCAGCTAAGAAAAACACACAGGGATGAGGGTTCTGCATTCATCGGATCACGGTCACTGGTTCTGGTTGTGACATTCAGGTACTGAATCACTTACTCATGACTCCATCAGTCGCGGTGACAGAGTGGGAGTGTGCTGCGGTGACGAACGGTGAAGTGCTGCTGTTGCTTCTGTGGAAGCTGGACATGGGAGGGAGACTGGCACTGATGTCTGGAGAGACTGTGTGTGCCGGGTAATTCTGACAAGACAAGAAAGAAAGACAGAAAGAAAGACAGAAAGAAAGACAGAAAGAAAGACAGAAAGAAAGACAGAAAGAAAGAAAGAAAGAAAGAAAGAAAGAAAGAAAGAGAGAAAGAAAGAAAGATTATTAAGAACCTAGAATGAGCAAATATAGAACAATTCAACTGCAGCTTTTGTGATTTGAATTTGAAAAAGAGTGGTTGTTTAGCTGGAGACGGCAGTGTCTGCAGAATGGTCACACTGACCACCGTTGATCACCTTCACTGTGGCTGCTGCTGCTTACCAGGCGCTCGTGTGTGTGCAGGCTGCTGTAGTTCCCTGACTGTGGCATGTGAGATGAAGATCCTGCCAGCATCCCATAACCAGGCGGACTGATCCCACTGGACGAGGTCCACGGGTCAGACGAACCGTGGGTTCCATCTAATAATAACAATAAAGCGAGCACATCAGTAAGTCACTGAGTGAACATCTGAGTGAAAACATGACGCAGCAGCAGCAGCAGCAGCAGCAGCAGCAGCAGCATCATGTTCATTAAAAATGAAATGACATGAAACTCAGAACTCACCGAAGAACGAGCTGGAAAACATGCTGCCGGACGGTTTAGGAGAGAACGACGGCGAGTCTCTGCTGAAGTCTTCGGAGTTTGGAGACGGTGCGTACACCTGTCAGGGTGAATGAATGAATGGATGAATGAACGAATGAATGAATATATGAATCAACACGCTGTTTATTATTAAATTAGTGGATGTGTTTCAGTGGAATGATCGTTGCCTTCATGCAGAGACTAAATGAATCCTTTATATGTGGAGCAGGAGGCTGTGGACCAAACACCACTGATGTGGTCACCCACAGCAGAGAGAGAGAGAGACAGAGAGGGAGACACAGAGAGGGAGACACAGAGAGGGAGAGACACAGAGAGAGAGACAGAGAGAGGGAGAGACACAGAGAGGGAGACAGAGAGAGAGAGACACAGAGAGGGAGACACAGAGAGGGAGACAGAGAGGGAGACAGAGAGAGAGAGACACAGAGAGGGAGACAGAGAGAGGGAGAGACACAGAGATGTAGACAGAGAGAGGGAGAGACACAGAGAGAGAGACAGAGAGAGGGAGAGACACAGAGAGGGAGACAGAGAGAGAGAGACACAGAGAGGGAGACAGGGTTTCAACAAACTCTGCCTCCCACAAACAAGACAGTGGAACTCTAATCAGATCCAGATTCCACCTGCACACATGACTGTGAGACACTGATGACATCACAGTGGAATCACTCGCTCATTACATCAGCGCACAGTTAATGTGTGGATGTGTGAGGGGCGGAGCCTCAGGTTAACCTTGCAGGAGTCAAAACCTTTTGTTTGTCAAGACATGAATAATCCATCCCAGAGAGAGAGAGAGAGAGACAGAGAGAGAGAGAGAGACAGAGAGGAAATAAATGACAAATGTGAGACTTCCTTTAATGACAATATTGTTTTTCCCTTCAGCTTTGAACTCACAGCTTTTTATAACTAAGAATAAAAGACCAACCACATTGGGGTGAATGTTTAAACCTTTAAAGCTGTTAAGTGATGAGGAGCTATGATTTTCATATTGAGTATTGAATGTTGAGAACATCCTCAAACCACAGCAATCAAATATCAACAACACTAAAGAAAGTTCAAACACAGTGTGTTAGAGCATCTGTTGAATCTCTGCCACAGTGTGTTTCAATCTCATAATAATCATCATCATCATCATAATAATAATAAATCATCTAAATAATATTGAATAAATCATAAATAAATAAATACTAATATCAATCATTCAAGTAACAAGAAGACAAGACTTTGTTCTCACAAGTAAACCTTTAAGCACAGATGGAAACAATGTGTCTATAATGTATAATGTGACATGAGCACAGGTCGACCACAGACAGCATTACTTTACTTTAAATACTTATTAATGAAAGATATTTGGCCTGCTCTAAGAATAGAACAGAATATCTTCCAGTTGTTTACACACAGTCACAGGCTCTGTGACTGCATGACTGCACACATGAGCACATTAGAGGATGAAGGATTAGCGTGTGCTGCTGAGTCTGCAGACGTTGATCAGTCTGATGAAACCTGTTGCACTGAAATCAAACTCATGAAAGTTTATGAAACATCTGACAATCAATGGTTTCACAAAGATCAGAGACTTTCATCTGAGTTGTTTCAGTGGCAGCGACTTTGTGATGAAACTGCATTATAACAAATGAATGTGGATCGTACAGTGAACAACACACACACACTTCTCAGTCATTTAACAAGAGCTTTTCATCTTTAGTTTTCCCTTTGTTTTCCACATGCTCTCAATTTGACCACCATCACCAACTGTAACACAAGTCTGTTAATACTTAATATGAGAGATCAAAGTCGTCGTCAGTGCAGTGGAAACAGAGAGGAAATGTTGGAATAGCTCAGAAAGAAACGGGAGTCAGATGATCATCATCTCACACACACACACACACACACACACACACAGCACAGGCGATGACAGGTGCAAGTCTGTGTGTCTGTGTCATTCACTCATGATACAATTATTATCATTATTATTATCATTATTATTATTATTATTATCATTATTATTATCATTATTATCATTATCATTATCATTATTTTTATTATTATTATCATTTTTATTATCATTATTACCATTATGATCATTATCATTATTATTATTATTATTATTATTATTATTATTATCATTGTTATTATTATCATTATCATTATTATTAGTATCATTATTATTATTAGTATTATAATATATTATATTCACCACAGAGCTCATCGCATCACTGTTACACTGAGTTACTGACAAAGTGTTCTCCACGTTAACTTTGGACAGTTTTCTATAAACACACAAAACTCTGCCTTCAGAACCATGAACACACACGAACACACACACACACACACACACGCACGCACGCACGCACGCACGCACACACGCGCGCGCGCACGCACACACACACACACACACACACACTGACAGGTATATACACATAGAATAAAATGTACTGGTGCTGAAAAGAAAAATCAAAGACATCATTACAGAGAGGTTCAGAAATCCCATTGAGCTCCCTGTGGCGTGAAAATGCCAAAGTGATTAAAAACAGATGGAATAACAGCAACAGTGGTGCTCGGAGCTCAGTCTGCAAACAGGAAAGTCAAAAGTCTTTCCTTAATCATTCCCAGATCCACACTGAAGCAGCACAAACAGCACAAACACAGTCGTTCTGCAGTAAAACAGCACAACTTTGACTGGAGATAAACAGGTTTAGAACACTAGAACTACACCTTTAACTGATGTCATGGAAGAGCAGTAAGAGGAGAGCTGGGTACATGCACTCACAGTGTTTTCATCTTTACACACACACACACACACACACAGACATTCACAGAGAGTGAAACTCACCGATTTCCCGTTGTAATAATACATTAAAGAGTTGCTGCCCATCCCAGGGACGGGATACGCACAATACATTCTAGCTTCAGCAGTCAAGTGACAACGCTTCCTCTCTGCGCGCACACACACACACACACACACACACACACGCTTCACAAGACACTAATGTTTCTCTCAGTGCTGGCCTCCACACACACACACACACACACACACACACACACACACACACACACTCAGAGGAAACTTATGCAAAGTAGGATTGTACCATTTCCACACAGTGAGAGGGGGTGGCTGTCAGAAGGGAGTGGCTCGTGTGGTACGTCCCTCTGTTAAGCCTGCAAGTGCTGAGGCACAGAGGAAAAGGACACGAGGGAGCGAGGGAGCGAGAGAGCAGGGGAGCGAGGGAGCGAGAGAAGATAAAGGGAAGTGGGAGGGACACAAAACTAATGTGTGACTGGATTCAGAGAGAGACGGAAAAAATAATCCCAGGAAAACAAGGAGGTGATTTTCCTACTAAAACAAGTTCATTCTGAGCAGCATCTCAATTATACTCACTGTGCATGAAAGCATGAATGAGTGAGTGAGTGAGTGAGTGAGTGAGTGTGAGGTGAACCTATTTTCTAATCCACAACATCTAATCTAATCTAATCTAATCTAATCTAATCTGTTTGTTTAGCAGGTGCTCAGCACATGAGGTAAAATATGGATTTCTTTTAAAGAACTCATCGCAGTGAGTGAGTGAGTGAGTGAGTGGGTTTGTGACATCAGAGCAGAAAAACCCTGACGGCCTGAAACTCATCAACAGCCATTTTACTTTAGTTTTCTGCTCCTGCACAGCACAGCACACAGATACACATTACCTTTATCATGTAAGAGGAGGAGGAGGAGGAGGAGGAGGAGGAGGAGGAGAGAAGAAAGCAGAGCAGTAAATAGCAGATACCATATTCCAGCTCGAGCTCGGTCTGTAAAGTCCAACCTCAGCCTTTCATGTCGTCCACTCACAGAGTCCTGACTGAACACAGGCCTGCAGCCTCATTGAGGAGATTATTGTTAGAGAAAGATGAAAGCTCCCACTTCCCTAAGAAAACTGCGCCTCCTTTTAGTGCTGTTATTATTTATCCCCCTTTCTTCTCTGGGACTCTTTAAAAGTCATCCAAACACACGGGCTCGACATGCTGTTACTGCTTTGTGTCTGGCACCGTTTCAATGGTCAGGATGGAAGTGTTTGAAGGGTTTAAAACAAGTCCAGACTCAGCAGCAGCAGCAGCAGCAGCAGCAGCAGCAGCAGCAGCAGCAGCAGCAGCAGCAGCAGCAGTAAGAGTCAGGACTTTTGTTTTAATGCTGCTCTGTGAGAGAGAGTGAGTCATTATGGGATGTTTTAGTTGGGTTTTATGAGGGTGTTGAAAAATGCTGAGGTCATTAATCCATGACCTCATCTCAGTCATGGATTAAGAGATGATGTCATCAGACAGCTTCTCATTAGAGGACGAGGGGTAAGACGCTCACGCTCTTACACCAGTGACATCACAGCTCATTAAATAACAAGCATTTAATCCCAGTTACAACCAATATGATCTCGATTATTATTGAAAGGTGGAAGAAAGTTTTATTCTCTGATGAGAAATCCAACGTTACTGGCATGACGAGGAGATCCCACCTGAGATGTTTTCTACACGGCAAAGCAGAGGGGGCGTCGCCTTTCAATGTCCCATGTTTGGTCTCTCGTGCAAACTCCAAACGGGTCATTTTGTGTCGTTGAAGGAGACGAGGCCTTTGAGGACGTTATTTGGTCGTCTCATGGTTATGGGACTGCAGTTGGCACCAGTCACAGCTTCATTTGGGCCGAGGATCGTCCCGTGTCTTGACGGACAGCCACTTGGGTCCTCCGGCTCCGGGCCGGTGACATTTTTTTGGGTCTACCACTTGACTTTTATGTTCCATAACCCTCAGGATCTTTGAAGAAGTTGAAAATGACCAACCTCAGCAGCAATGGCACGCTGCAAGAGGCCTCGCTGATGCAGCTCAATAATCCGACCGCGTTCAAAGAGAGAAAACTTTTTTGCCTTTGCCATCAGGAGGTCATGACAGTGTGGATACCTGACAGGTTTTTAGTCTCACTCCCATTTCTTGTTTTTGCATTTTGAAGCACGATTTAGAACCTTCTTAAGATCCAACTGTGCAAAATTCTTGCAATTTTTCAACTGGTCTTAAAATTTTGATCAGGAGTGTATTTGGATTATTAGGATTATTAGGATAATTACAATTATTAGGATTATTTGGATTATTAGGAAAATTAGGATTATTAGGATAATTAGAATTATTTTGATTATTTGGATTATTAGGAAAATTAGGATTATTAGGATAATTAGAATTATTATGATTATTTGGATTATTAGGAAAATTAGGATTATTAGGATAATTTGAATTATTAGGATTATTTGGATAATTAGGCTTCTTGTATCAAATCCAGTTTGAATGAAATAAATGTGCAAAACCACGCTGACAAAACCAGAGAGAGAGAGAGAATAATCTGCTGCTGATCTGTTCATCAATCACAAAGTAAAAAGTCTCTCAGTAACGAGGTGATCTGAAGTGCGTTCATTTCTGTTCTGTGTCATAAAGGCCATGAAAGAGAAGAAGAGTGGGTTCACAAACATCGTGAACTCAAACCTTTGTTCTATCTACGCACGTAAATATGAAATCCTTTGTTCCCATCAGGGCGGTCTAGCCAGTTCCACACACACCAGATTATTAACACTATAAATGCCTGATTCTTTTCTTACTGTAGCAGATACAGAGGAAAATCATCTTCACACCAGGTCACAGCAAAGTGGCTTCAGTAGATTTAGTGTAATCCTGTTTCTACAGAAGCTCCGTGGCAGTGATCAGAAACCCGGCCAGTGACACCACCTGTCAATCACCCTCATGCACGACACCACCTGTCAATCACACCGGTGCACAACACCACCTGTCAATCACACCAGTGCACGACATCACCTGTCAATCACACTGGTGCATGACGACACCACCTGTCAATCACACTGGTGCATGACGACACCTGTCAATCACAATGGTGCATGACTACAACACCTGTCAATCACACTGGTGCATGACGACACCACCTGTCAATCACACTGGTACATGACGACACCTGTCAATCACACTGGTGCATGACTACAACACCTGTCAATCACACTGGTGCATGACGACACCACCTGTCAATCACACTGGTACATGACGACACCTGTCAATCAGACCGGT
>NC_081138.1:350000-450000 GCF_958295425.1 Solea solea | reverse complement strand
CTTCATTGTTTAACGGGATCTCGGTGAAGCAGTTGCTTCTTATTAAAAGAACTGAAGCATTTTCAGAAAGGTACGGCAGGGCTTAACAAAACCTTTGCCAGTACACCGGGGTTTTAACAATGAACATGTGACTTAGTGATTTATGCATATTAATGAACTCTAACACCCCGTCTCAGCAAACACAAGCTGAGCTCCACACTTCTCTGCATCCTAATGCTTTCAGCTCCACAGGGATCATTACCAATTGAAATTTCAGATCTTCTGTGTTATTAATCTCTGTCTGTCCTCCTGCGCGGCTACGTAACGACTAATTAAACATCAAAAGAGCAGAGCTGGGATCTGCTCTGACAGCCTCCTCACAGTGCAGCCTCCTCCCAGCCTCCTCACAGCCTCCTCCCAGGAGAGGCTGTGAGGAGGCTGCACTGTGACAGACACCACTGACAATCAATCACCTCCAGGTACGCACGTGTGTGTGTGAGCGTGCGTGTGCGTGCGTGTGCGTGTGTGTGTGCGTGCGTGCGTGTGTGTGTGTGTGTGTTAGGGTCCGCTGACTGTGAAGTGTATTTATAAGAGAGAGGTATCTGATGTTCCACTCACAGATGAAGGCAGACCAGGAGGGACCTTGCGAACCTTTTTTGTTTGTCGAGCATCTGTGAAGAGATGAAAGCAACACATTCATTCATTCATTCATTCATTCATTCACCAGCAACATGGACGCAACTGTCACTTTACTGTGCAACAACAACCTCCACCGTCCCTGTGTGTGTGTGTGTGTGTGTGTGTGTTATTCCACTTCAGTTACACACAGGTGTGATGTCAGTGATTTAATCCCAGTTAAATTCTTGTATTTAACACATACAATAACATTCACAGTAACTGCTCTTCCTTTATTTAAAGTGCACAGGCATATTTTAGAACCGGTGAAAGGATGAAAAATCACCTCAATGAGCTGCTGTAAACTTATGGTTCAGATCATGTATTTCTCTTTACACAGTTACTGCTGTGAAAGAACTAAAGAAAAAGCTTGTGTATAATAGAGAGGATATTTGTTGTGAGCTCTGTCACTGACCAGCGGGCGGAGGATCCTGCAGAGAACGTCTTCTGGGATTGGCTCCAGTGAAGGAGTAGAACGGAGCAGCTGATTTCCCTGAAGAAGCCACAGCACTGGGACTCGACTTCAGAGGCTGAAAACACACACGATTACAGATCAATGACTCACTGACTTTTCTCTACATCGTCTTTGTTTGTTTCATGAAATCAGAACAATGAAGAGAGACTGCAGTAAAGAAGAGTGGATCACAGGACTGACAGTGCTAACCATGTTCTTCTGACCACAGTATGCACACACACACACACACACACACGTATATATATATACAGTACATACATACATACATACAGTATCAACAGTGTGAACACAAACATTCACCTAAAGACACATCAGTCATCATCTGTATGCAACAGCTTCTCTAAGCACTGGTGATGACCACGTTCATCCCTTCACAGTCACAGTGGAACATCATGGCCGACAGTGACCGAGTCACAAAAACAGTGACTGTTTCCTCAGTCTGAAGCAAATCTGAAGCCAGCACTGGGATAAAGAACCGAGGGTGAACGTGTGAACGTGTGAACGTTTGAATGTGCAGTGGATAAAACTGTCACAAAGAACTGAGGCTGTTACAGAAACGAGGAGAATTTCTCTCAAAGTCGACATAATATAAAGTTGATCTAAGTGGAAACATGCTAAGTGGAAACATGTTAAGTGGAAACATACTTCTCTATTTTATTTGACTGCTCTTACAACTGATGGACCTTTATGACTATTTCTTTATGTTATTACTTCTTTATTTATGTTATATTTCTTTATTTATATTATTACTTCTTTATTTATGTTATATTTCTTTATTTATGTCATTATTTCTTTCTTTATTCCATTATTTATTTATTTATTTATTTATGTTATATTTCTTTATTTATGTTATTACTTCTTTATTTATGTTATATTTCTTTCTTTATTTTATTATTTCTTTATTTATGTTATTATTTCTTTATTTATGTTATTACTTCTTTATTTATGTTATATTTCTTTATTTATGTTATATTTCTTTCTTTATTTTATTATTTCTTTATTTATGTCATTATTACTTTATTATGCTCGTTTATGTACTTTTAAAATACTAGGTTTTTTGGAGTGGTACTGATTTGCTAAAACAATCTATTTGACACGTCAGCACTGACACAAACCCCACTGTGAACACATGAATTCATTCTATCATCCAGTGGTGAATTCATGAGCATGTGAGAATGCATGGATATTAATGTGAGACTTTGTGACACAATAACACAGAAGATTCAGACGTGAAAGCTCTTATAAATAAAGTAGAAATCATAATTGTCACGTGTATGAGGAAACAGTTACAACAGTAACTCTTTCATCGATGAAAGAGTGAAGCCAGCTCTTCTTCACAAACACTTGTGAGTTGATTTAATGAAACACTGTAGAGAACAGAGTCTTTAAAACTCACCTGACTGACAGACGCTGCTGTTTCTCTGCTGTAAGCAGCAAACGAAGCTCTCTCTGTTTTCCCTGTAACACACAAACACACACACACGCACACACACACACACACACACACACACAGACTGTTTATTCACTAATATGATATTAATGATCACAAAGCTGTTTAAACATTAAACCTTTGT
The DNA here is from genome assembly GCF_958295425.1 of Solea solea. NCBI lineage: Eukaryota > Metazoa > Chordata > Actinopteri > Pleuronectiformes > Soleidae > Solea > Solea solea. The sequence continues at coordinate 447,297 of NC_081138.1, read as the reverse complement.
GCTTTCACATTCAAAGTCTACTACTAACAGCATGTCATCCTGACGTGGCATTATTATTATTATTATAATTATTATAATAATAATAATAATAATAATAATAAAATCTTTCTCCTTGTCAGCAAAGGTAAAAATCACTTTATCTCCTTTTTACTCTGATATTATGTTTTTATGGAGGAAATCTGACGGATTTGACTGAATTTACTTGATTTATTTGATTTATTTGATTTATTTGATTTATTTTTCTTCACCAGTAAATGAACTCAGAATCCTTACATGTGTCAGGTAAGCAGAATGGTGAGAGCACACAAACGCTGCTGTTTGCAGTGAGAAAAGTCTATTTTCAAGCATCTAAAAGAGCGATTATTGTTGAGTCCTTTTATCAAAGTGACATCCAGCGTGTGCAAGTTCCCGAGCATCAGGGGAAACACATGAATCACACACACGACAACATCCACAGTCAGCAAAAACAAACAAACAAACAAACAAACAAACAAACAAAGGCCGGTCCGACGGGAGGGTGATGAATAACTTGAACAGCATCGTTCACATTATTTACTCTTTTGTGCGTGTGTGTGTGTGTGTGTGTGTTAGAAACCTGCGCAGCCTGGATCTTTTGTTACACAGCGATGAGTGATCTGAACTCTGGTGAGAAGAGGAACATCTAAGAGAATTCACTCCTGCAGGAGACACGCGCTGTGCATCTGTGCAGACGCTCTCCAGAGACACAAAGACACAAAGACACAAAGACTCAAAGCCGCTTCTGCTTCCACTCCAACAATAATGTCACGCATTCGTGACAAAAGGATTAAACTGTCGGCCACCGACGTTTACTATCACGGCAGGATGATGAAACATCTTCTCACAGGGAATTGTTGAATTTCTTCATTTTCCATCTAAAGCTGCTTTAGTAAAATTCCTTTTAATCCCAAAAAGGTGCTCGGAGAGAAAGAACTGTGTAAAAGTGAAATATTCATCGGGAGCATGTGTTTGTCACGCACGCACACGCACGCACACGCACGCACACACACACACACACACACACACACACACACACAGTGAATAATTAATGACTGCTGAAAGAATTTCAGGCCTCAACAGGACAGACATGTTTTTCTGAAAACAACGTCTCCATCCATGCTCAGACACACACACACACCGACACTATAATAATATGTGTTAATATAAAGATGATAGTGATAGAGCAGCTACAACATCTGTGTGACCTCTGGACTCTGGACATAAAACTCTCATGACCTGAAACAAGGATGCAGCCGCGCTCAGAGGAGCTGGATTAACGTCTGTCGTTTCTTCTTTAACCTCAGAGTGTCCTGCTGAGATGCTGCTCTTCCTCACTGCTCTTCCTCTTCCTCAAACAAAAGTAATATTTCTACCTTCAGATGAACAGAGACAGTTAAAAACCCTCAGAGAACATCACATCAACGCTTTCCAAGTAAAACGCTGAAGTTGTATTCAGATTTCAGGAGAATGCTTATTTATGATTATGATGATGATGATGATGATGATGATGATGACGATGAAGGGGTAAAGTAGAACAAAGTAATAGATCAAGTGGAACAGACTGCCAGCTTGGCCAGTTCTACAGCCACGAGCCTAAATAAGCTGAATACAATATAGTGTTATCATGCAGTGACACAACTGTCTGACGCACAAACACACAAACAGGTCACTGCAGTCATCTATTTCTATTTCTATAATAAAGAAACTAAACTCCTACAGAGTGGAGTTAAAGAATCTACATCTATATACTGTACACATGTATATGTATACAGTGTGTGGCTCATACTTCATACTTCATACTCCAGGTTGCTTTTAAGTGCTTTTACTTTCACTGATGTTTTTATCATTCAGCAATTATTTATGATGGTGATTTTTAAAGAAAAACCCTGTGGAAAACATAGTAGCAGCTCTGTCATTAAAAGACAACTAAAACAAATGGGTTCCAGTCGTGAAGTGATCTTAGAGTAAACTTCACGAGGTAAGAAGTCGTGTGTTTGATGTTAAAAACATAAAGTTATGTTAATAAAACATGGGATTGTAGATAATATTCTCTAATAATCTCATTTAATCATGCCGACGACACCCAACTCATCCTCTCTTTTCCCAGCTCCGACACAAATGTAGCAGAACGGATCTCCGCTTGTCTGACCGACATCTCTCAGTGGATGTCTGACCATCACCTGAAACTCAATCTCAACAAGACTGAGTTTCTTTTTCTCCCAGGAAAGGGCTCTCCCACCACAGACCTAACCATCACCCTCGACAACTCTGTGGTAACTCCGTCTCATACCCCAAGGAACCTGGGTGTGACACTTGATGACCATCTCTCCCTCACTGCCAACATTGCTGCAACAGCTCGATCTTGCAGATACATGTTGTACAACATCAGAAGGATACGGCCTCTTCTAACCCAGAAGGCGGCACAGGTTCTGGTCCAGGCTCTTGTCATCTCACGCTTGGATTACTGCAACTCCCTCCTGGCTGGTCTCCCTGCGTGTGCCATACGACCTCTGCAACTCATCCAGAATGCAGCAGCTCGACTGGTCTTCAACTTACCAAAATTCTCCCACACTACACCTCTCCTCCGCTCCCTTCACTGGCTTCCTGTAGCTGCTCGCATCCGCTTCAAGACTCTAGTGCTTGCGTTCCATGCTACAAACGGATCCGGTCCAGCCTACATCCAGGACATGATCAAAACCTACACCCCAGCCCGCCCACTTCGCTCTGCATCGGCAAACCGGCTCGCTGCCCCCTCACTGAGAGGATCGCAGAGGCATTTACAGAACTCGAGACTGTTCACTGTCCTCGCTCCCAAATGGTGGAACGAGCTCCCCATCGACATCCGGACAGCGGAAAGCCTCCACATCTTCCGCCGCCGACTAAAAACACATTTCTTCCGACTCTACCTCGACTAAGACGATAACGACGACGACAAAAAAAAAAAAGTCGCACTTATGACTAGCACTTCATAGTTTGATTTACTTGAAGCTCTTACTTACTTCTAGCTCTTATTTGTACCCAAATGTTTAAATGCACTTATTGTAAGTCGCTTTGGATAAAAGCGTCTGCTAAATGACATGTAATGTAATGTAATGTAATGTGATGTAATCTAATCTTTAAACCGAAAACATGATGAAACAGTGAAGTGCGTAAACAACAGGATGAAGAATGTGTGCAGTCATTAATCGTGTGCCTCTGTATTGATCAGGGAGTGTGTTAGCGCTGTGCTAGCGCTGTGCTAGCCTTTTATAGTCATAATGTGAGAGGTAGTGACCTCAGCGTCTCTGGGGATCAATTCAAAAACCCTGGCCACAAAAACAGCCAATTAGTGAGCACGCTTCACTGCCTGCACAACACATTCCTACAGGAAACACACACACACACACACACACACACACACACACACACACACACACACACACAGGATGAGGAAATGAAGTCATCACACACCAGTTCACCACTAAATATTAATCCTTTCATAACTTCAGACAATTCAAGGAAAAATCAGCATTTCTTTGGTTTGTGTAAAGCTGTGTTTTATCTGACAGTAAATAAAAGCTGTCAGAGGTCAGAGGTCAGCTCTCACACACACACACACACACACACACACACACAGTGACATTATTCTAAACAGGAAGAGAAAATGTTAATGAGTTGTAATTTGCATATTTATTTAGTTCTTTGTTGAAATGTCACTGATTATTCCGTACACTCGTACTATGATGATAAATGATCTGCTCGTGTCATTAGGGGAGTGAACGGATCAATTAAGGGGAAGTGATCAGGATTAAGGGAAAGCAGACGAGGACTGAGACACTTCATTACATTTAGATGAGGCTGAACGATATTAAACATCTGTATGAACCTGAACCTGAATGAGCTTTTATCTCATCACTCGCTCTATTTCAATCTTTCTCTAACTTGGTGAAGGAGGAGGAGGTGGAGAGGGGACAATGTCTCCACTTGGCCTTTGTCTCTTTATTCACAAACGAGGGAAAAGTGCATCACTGCGGAGCAGCTGGGAACATTCCACATGACCAAAGCAATCAATCACGCTGCTGAGACGCAGGTGTGACACAGCCGCGCTGCAACAATCAATGTGAGGGGGTGGAGCCTTCATAATCACACAGGAGGAAGACCAGGAGCTCCATCCTCACACGCGAGGTCAACGTCAGACGACGAGACGTTAAAATCACACACACACACACACGAGTGTGTGACATCAAAGTTTGGTTTGTGGAACAGTGAGAGAACAGAGGAGCGCGGTGAAGGACAAGCAAGGAGACGCACGTGGACCAGGAACGCTGATCCAGCTCCAGATTTCCTTCTTCAAGTCAACATTCTGCACTAAATAAAAACACACAGCAGCCTGAGGGGCAAACAGCAGCCATTTCAAACATTTCACTGCCCTCCCTCTGATTCCTGGCACTGAAGACAAAGTCTCACAGAGACGTGTTTGTCTCTGCACACGTCCCACTGTCAGGACGCAGGCAGCGTCAGGTGAGAGAGCCAAACACACGTCTGCTTCTGATTAACCAATCACAGCCTCTGAGGGGAGGAGGGAGTGAGCAGCAGCAGCAGTGTGAGCCTCTGTCGTCTACACACACACACACAGCACACACAGCACACACACTCCACACACACACACTGCACACACACACAGCGCACACACACACACAGCACACACACTCCACACACACACACACACACACACACACACACTGCACACACACTCCACCTCTGATGTGTTTTCAAATGAAACTAAACAAGATTTCACAAACTAATATCAATGTCATGCATTCTCATGTGCTTCACTGACTTCATCTCAAACTGAAGAGAAGAGAGAGGGAGAGGGGGAGAGAGAGGGAGAGAGAGGGAGAGAGAGCGAGTGAGGGAGGGAGAGAGAAGGCTTGAACCTTTTCTTTCATCATCTGTGTCCAAACTGTGATTCAAACAAACACAAGTGTGAGTCGACATGAGTGAGAGCGACTCACTGACTCTTTCACTGGGTTTGTACTGTTGTTATAAAGTCAGTGAGTCGCTTATAACAAGAGATTCATTCATCACTCATGACTGTGTCTGCAAACATGTGAAGACGCTGACATGACGCTCATCTCACTCATAGAGTCACTGTGCTTATGTGTATGAATACATTTGCATTACTTTAATAATAATATTTACACAGAACAACTGGTTTAATGCCAATGATGATGATGACAGTTCATTATTCTACTAAAGAGATGACGTATCCACTCAGTGCTGTTACATCACAGAGAGACAGAGATATGATGGGATGTAGACGAGGCGTGTGAGGCGAGGCCGTGTAGACTTCAACTAAACTCAGCAGAAACACACACACACACACACACACACACACACACACACACACACACACACTCCACACACACACACACTCACACACACACACACACACACACACACACACACAAGCTCAAAGTAAAATCCAGCACTGAAGTGAGTGTCAGCATCTTTACACATAATTACAAATATAATGACAGAGCGTGAACATGACACTCTACTTTCAATTAGACCTTCAAAGAATCACAATCATCAATATTCTTGAGAATGTTTCCAGCAGTGAACAATAAATCATTAAGCTTCTCATTATTTTAGAGACATTAAAGTGAATAAAACTCTTTGTCACGTGAACATAAAGTGAAATATTCATTTATCACAATTCTACAACTTTAGAACTTTAGAATAAAACCCTGATGTGACACTTGTTGCATGTTATGTCACTTTTGCTTTTTTGATATATTTGTTCTTTTGTGTTTATCAATAAATATTTAGGAACTGGACCAGGACCAGGACCAGGACCAGGACCAGGACCAGGCAGGGCTGAGAGCAGGGAGCAGTGAGATGGTTGTAGAGCCGTGAGGTGGCGTGAGGAAGAGAAGCAGAGCAGGGATTTTGTCACCTCTCAGCTCATCTTTAGCTCTTCATGCTCCACCAACCACAGTAATAGATAAGCACTGCACCCTGCAGCTCTACATAATGACCAGCTATATTCACTACAGTCTGCCCCATACCACATCTGCTTTCATCACACACACACACACACACACACACACGCACACACACGCACGTACAAACGCACACACACACACACACACACGCACGTACAAACACACACACACACACACATGCACACACACACACACACACGTACAAACATGCACACACACACACACACACACATATATATTCTACACAGTGGAGAAGAATTGTCCGAGTTATTAATGCTGTTAAATGTACATGTGTGTAAATGACATGCACTGTCTGCACCTGTGACCCACTCTGCAGTGAACACCTGAGCAGCACCTGACCACAGTCACCAGGTCAGTGTCAGTGTGACACTGACCTGGTGACTGTGGTCAGTGTCAGTGTGACACTTCAGAACAAGAAGAAGAAGACGGAGAAATATGAAATATCTTAAAAACATTTTAAGTCAAAGGAGTAAAAATAACTGTAAGATGGTCAGAATTTAAGAGAACAAATGAATGATGTGGATTAAATGTGGATCAGCGTGTCACAAATGAGAGAGCAGACATCAAAGCATGAGAACATTGTGTTTGTTACTGTGAACAAACAACAAAACATTTTCATTTGTCATTGCTGTCAAAAATAAATCTGCTGTGTATTAAATTCTCACCAAACTTTGTCTCAGTGAAGCACAAACATGTTTTCTATGCTGCACTGGGAATAAGCTTCTCAGGCTGAGTCTGTTTATATGTGTCATAAGTTATATTCAAATCACTTCAAATAAATGTTTACAACTGAGTGAAAGTTGAAGAAATCACTTCATTGTTTCCTTTTTCTTTATCGGTGGAAAAACAAATGACGAGAGCTGCAACAATTACTCCATTAATCGATTAGTAAATTATTTGTCAACTATTTTGATCATTGATTCATCGCTTTGAAGCTTTTTTCATGATCAAAAAAGATTTCTGATTGTTTCAGCTTCTTAAATGTGAATATTTTCTTCATTTCTTTGCTCCATAAAACTAAGAAATCATTCAAAACTGAATCATTTGAGAAGATCATCATTTCACTGATCAACAATTTTTTAACCTTTTCTGACATTTTATGGATTACTCGATTAATGGAGAAAATAATCCACAGATGAATGGATTATGAAACTAAACGTTAGTTGCAGCTCTAGAAACAATGGAAGTGTTTTTGTTCTTACATTGTTGTTACTAATAAAGTGATAATCACTGCTAATGTGTACGATGGTAACTCCTCTCATCACAGTCTCATCAGAGTCACATGACCACGGCTGAGCGGGGGCGCGGTGCATGCGGCCGATGACATCATTAAGCTGATTAGTTTTGATGCTAGGCTAAAGCTGTATGAGTAATATGAACTAAACACTCAGCAGATGTGACGTCATGTCCTCATGTCCTCATGTCCTCAGGGACTCAGGGACTCATGGATGCAGGGACTCAGGGACGGCCGACATTAAACACAACTTTGTTTAGCAGAAGAAGGGAAATATTACAGCTTTAGTTTATTAAAGAAAATATTATTATAATAATAATAATAATAATAATAACAATAATATAATATATAGAAAAAGTGACGGGCTTTAGTTCATTAAAGAAAGCATAAGCTCTGTGAGAGGCAGCTCATCACTCATCGTCACATTCTGACATTCACAATCAAAAAGCTTTCAAACAGGAGCAGACATCTACAGTTACAGTGTGTGTGTGTGTGTGTGTGTGTGCATGTAGCTCGTCGCCTGTGCTAATTACCCAGAATGCTTGAAATCAACCCCCCCCCCACTAACTCCTCCTCCTCATCACGCTCACACCACAAGACAAAATCTCAGCAGGTGATTAAATCAAACCGTCGCTTGTCAGGACTAAGAACTGTTGGCTATCACCGTTTGTAACGATGAAGACGAGTGAAGTCATCGTCACAGAGAGAGGTGAACATGAGGCTGCGCACGAACAATCACCGTTAATATCAACGTGACATCATTAAAAACCACGTCACAAATGATTCTCTCATAATTATAAAACTGCAGAATAATCAGAAAGACCAATCAATACAGAGACCACCATCATCATCATCATCATCGTCATCATCATCGTCCACATGTTTCAAGCGGCTCGCCTCGCCTCGCCTCGGTTAACTTGTGTTTCCACTAACATTTTCAGAGCGTGCTGTGACGACACAGTCGACGACTGCGTGACGTCGACGACTGTGTCGTCACAGGAAGAGACGTGCGACGCAAGAATCAAGCCGGACAATGTCGAACTGTAGATGAGTTCAAAAGACTTCACAATCCTAAAGACGTGGCTTCATCTCCAACAATGACCAGGTCTCACATGTCCATATTTAACAGAGGAGTCTGGTGTGTTTAGAGACAGCATCACTGACTCTCAGTTACACTGAAACCAACTGATTCACAGGTCACTAAGGTCAAGGCACCTGGTAGCAGGCGCAGCTATGCTAGTGGAAACACAACTGAACTGAAACACAACTGAACTGAACCGAAACACAACTGAACCGAAACACAACTGAACCGAAACACAACTGAACTGAAACACAACTGAACTGAATCACAACTGAACCGAAACACAACTGAACCGAAACACAACTGAACCGAAACACAACTGAACTGAAACACAACTGAACTGAAACACAACTGAACCGAAACACAACTGAACCGAAACACAACTGAACGGAAACACACAACTGAACCGAAACACAACTGAACGGAAACACACAACTGAACCGAAACACAACTGAACCGAAACACAACTGAACTGAAACACAACTGAACCGAAACACAACTGAACCGAAACACAACTGAACCGAAACACAACTGAACCGAAACACAACTGAACGGAAACACACAACTGAACCGAAACACAACTGAACTGAAACACAATTGAACGGAAACACACAACTCAACCGAAACACAACTGAACCGAAACACAACTGAACCGAAACACAACTGAACCGTGCCGAGGCGACGTGAGGCGACGTGAGGCGACGTGGTGGAAACACGCGGAACCTTCAGCTCAGTGATGATTATCATTCTGATGTAAATGTGTGTGTGTGTGTGTGTGTGTGTGTGTGTAACGTGTAACAGTGTCTGTGTCACACATGACAGCGACTCACTGTACACATGTAAATCTGTAACTGTGTGTGTGTGTGTGTGTCTGCCACCTGCCTCCTCTCAGCCGAGGGGGTGTGGCTTTGTAAGAGGATTGCAGTGCGAGAGGGAGGGGCTAAGGAGTATAGTCTGCTCTAGGAACAGAGTGATTGTTCAGCTTCAAACCCTCACACACACTGCCATCATTTCTGCTTCATCGTCACACACACACACACACACACACACACACACACACATTAAAAGTGTGTGTTCCTGATATTCATTTACCAAATAAAGAAATCATTTCTGACTCTTGTAATAATCACAGAGGATCTTTATGGTTGTGTCATGTGATCAGTCATGTGATCAGTCAGAGGTTTCGTCTGTGTTCCAGTGTGATAAATGATGGGATGTAGTTTTGATCAATGAGGTTTGAGCGGTGTGACGCACTTCTCTTTGTGCTGCATGCAAACTCAAGCTCAAACAGATGAAAATCATAATTGCATCAAAACAATTCTAACAAGATTACAAGACAATAGAAACCAGAGTTCACTATTGTTTGCCTCTGGTTTCTTTGATATGCATTATGACTCGTATTCTGACATTTGGTGAACACATGAAAGAGGGAATCAGGTCGTGGAGGATGAGACTTTGGTCTGTTTTTAAATGGGATAAGAATCAAGTCGTCTTTTCTTCATTGTGTTCAAAGGCTGGAGATTTTACTGCAAAGTAAACGAGCAACAGGAGAAAAAAGTCACGACAACAACGAGGATTTAAGTCTTAAGTGATTTTTCTTAAAGAAACGGTTGATCAGTGTTTCTGTGTTTAACACTAATTAATACATTCATAACAAGCAGGAATTAAAGATTCTTTTTTTTTGTTCATATAAATTAGCTGCAGATTTCTTCATGACTTCATAGTGATGACGACATGATTGTGTCGTTCACACCTGCTCATGAATGACTGCTGTAGGTGGAGTCGGTCGCCAAGATACACGGCATCCATACCATAATATGTGAATGATTCATGGAGAACAGCTTAGACTGTGTGATATAAACCTGACTTACAACCCGACTGAGATTCCTAACTTTACTTTATTTTACTAAGTAATAGTCCTGACACACACACACACACACACACACACACACACACACACAGAGCAGTGAGACAGAAGTCTCGTAGGAAGTCACTGATTATGTGGCTTTAATGCACTTAAGTCTTATGTTATTGTCCATCAGAGAGAATGAATGTGGTTCATAGATCTGACGTGTTCTTTAAAACCACCTGAGATTCAACAGGATAAACCCTGCACACGTGATTTAAAGCTAAAAACTTCATAAACTCGTGTAAACTTTACCACTTTACAATCACACTGTCACTATCTGACAAATGACATCCAGAATATTCAGCATTATCACAGAGATGATTCACTCTCTGTCATGACGTTACAACGTTAGAACAGAATAAAACCATGTCTGTTTTTCTAATGAAGCCATGGAGGAAATGTTTCTTTGTAAATCCCATTAAAATAAAGTAAGATAATAAATAAACACAGCAATAAGAATAAGTCATGGTAAAACAATAATAAGTTAAGGTTAGAGTTAGTCTGAGCCTTAAATAAACCAAATAAACCACTGTCATATCAACACTGTGCTTCAAAGAGTCATTACAGTAACACACCATTAAATATTGTGATATTTTAGTGTAACAATGTTCTTTATGTTTGGGTAAATCTAACACTTTATTGCCACTGGTCAGTCCCGAGTTTTAATGTCTTTCATTGGCATTCCTTTAAATGACTTTTTAATTATCTTATGTTCCATCAACATACTGTAGCTGTTACATTCATCTTTTAAGTAAGGACAATGCTTATGATCATTTATTTCATATTTAAAGTACTCATTTAAAACATGCTCAACATTAACATAATCATTGTGTGTGTGTGTGTGTGTGTGTGGCACCACAGAGCTGAACCTGCGGGTGTTTAAGTGTGAAAGACGCTCAGGAGTGCATTAAAAAGACAAATGTGGTCAAATCTACCATCATGATGTGGATTTAATGATTGAATAATCTGCGTTAAATCCAAAAATGTTCCTGTTCTTTGTTCACAGTGAAACCTCAAAGCTCTGCTGTCACTGAAGTTGCTCTGGGCAGTTTTGACGTCTCAGAGACAGAAAGCGACACTGATGCCGTGACTTGTGGCCTGGGGGAGGGTCATCATAGCAGGAGGAGGAGGACGGAGACACAGAGAGGGGGAGGGGAGGGGAGGGGAGGGGAGGGGAGGGGAGGGGAGAGGCCAGGATGCCGCCTTAACCTCAATCAGAGCATTTCTGTTTTGAAATCTCCACAGTCATTTACTTACCCATGATGCTTGAATTGATGAAAGGCGGTGAAGACACTCCTTCATGGGACCGACTGTCAGTCAGCTGATCGCTGTAATGAGGGCTGTCTGCAAAACCCTGAGGGAAGAGATCACAATACGAGATCAGCACGTTATTGAGCCTCTGACTGATGATCTGTTAGTGACATTAAAACTGCTGCTGCATGTTAAACACATGAAATAGGAAGCTCTCTTTCATTTCTGTTTTATTTACATATTTATTACACATAAACTAATATGACATTGTGCTCTTTTATTATTTTCTTCTAAACCATGTTGTGCTGCATGAAAGTTTATAGAAAATAAATGATTAATTATGACTTCACTGACACAAACATCCACAGATTTAAAATAGTGTGTAACAGACATCAGCTGATGCAATCATTTCAAAAACATAAATATCACCAACAAACAGAGACGAGCAGCAAAGACATAGAAAAGCCTTTTCTCTGTATTACAAACATGTGTGAATGTTTCTGTCAGTGTGTGTGTGTGTGTGTGTGTGTGTGTGTGTGTGTGTGTGTTGTGTAGTAGAAGAGGCAGAAACACATCTTTCTCAGGCAGCTGCAGCTTAACTGCAGCTGCCTTTTCATGACAGTGATCAGCGGCTGAGGCTTAGATATATCAGTTATTCAGTCTAAATATCAGTCACAGTAGGACTCGTAATGTAATAAAACATATTCTGTTACAGTGCTAATCCAACGCTCTGTGGAAATCCTACTGTGCTGCAGTCAAACTGTATTAACACACACACACACACACACATGAACTGTATTCATCAACTCATACACTTTACATTCAACATAGATAAAAAAAATAAGCTCTTATATCTTATTATCCACCTTTTTTGTGAGTGGATGCTGAGAGAGAGACAGAGAGACAGAGAGAGAGAGAGAGAGAGAGAGAGACAGAGAGACAGACAGAGAGAGACAGAGAGAGACAGAGAGAGAGAGAGAGGATCCTCACAGATTCACTATTGTGTGTGAACACACACACACACACAGAGTGAGTTTGATACATTCATGTTATAAAGCACAGATGATATTTTTACACTTTAAATGTAAATAAAGCTGAGTGACAGATGTGTGAACCATACGTCTGTCAACTCAGTGTTTTTAGTGTTTGAGACAAAAAAGATCAATGATGTGTGTTTTACTGGTGAAATATTATTATTATAATAATAATTGTTATTATTATTATTACAATGATAATAATAATCATCATCAGCTAAACTGTAAAAGTGAACCCTCTCTGATGATGTTTAGTGATGAACATTCCTTCATCCAATCTGAACGTGATCTTTTTGACAGAATGATAGCAGTGATATTAATATTATCATCTCAGATGTTTGTTCCTGCTCATCAGTCACAGATCGCTCATGGTTCTCAAACACGTGTGTGTGCGTGAGACACTAACACGCGCTGTCATGGCCGCCTCAGGGCTGCATTAGCACTCGTGGCTAAATAAGTGTGTGAGCGGAGGCCCCCGCTCACACCACGTCCACGTTTAAAAAGTCATCTCTTCCACTCTGAGCTGCATCCCAGGTGAACAGTGGCAGCTCGGAAGGGATGATATGGTCATGATGGATGTGTGTGGGGTGGAGGATCACGCCGGGGCAGAGCACTGGGGAAGTGTGTGTGTGTGGGGGGGGGGGGGGGGGGGGGGCGCGGGGGGCAGAGCCTTGACTGTCACACTCACAGCCCACAGCCACAGCCGCCCAGGATACAGAGAGTGTCTGAGAGACAAGGTCAGCGCTCACACTCCTCTGATCACAGCAGCTGAAACATGAAGCTCTAAGCATTTCCACCACGAGCCTCACACACACACACACACTCACACAATCACGTCTTTGAAAGCAGCATCTTCATATCTTAATATAATTCACACGCAGAGCGAGGATCAGCTGACTCTGCTGACGAGAACGTCGTCGTACATCGTAGTGGGACAATCAGAGACCAAGTGATTCACAGCTTCAAAGATGAACATGATAATGAACTAATCAGGGAAAGTTCATCCACAGCTCGACACTGCTGTGCAACAATTACACCTCACGTTTAAATGTGTGCAGCAACGAGCTCTCCGTAACAAAGTCAACAACACGCACGTAACAAAGTCAACAACACGCACGTCACACGCTAACAGCTGTAGCTCTGTTCAGCTGTGATTTTGATGATGATGATCTCTGGTATTTTGAATGGAATGTTTCTTTTATACATATACCACATACATATATGTATATTTATACATATGTATATATATATGTGTATATGATGTATAACATGTGGATGTGATGCTCAAGCTTGTTGTGAATAAATAAACTGTTTTTAATGCAATGATGTTAATTAAGGTGTAAAATGTTGCAGATGTTTCATCCGTTTGTTTCAAACCAGTGACAAATGTCAGTGGTTCTTGAAGCAGACGGAATATTTCATAGCTTCTAATAAATCAGCTGTATATGCAGCTGTGTGTGTGTGTGTGTGTCACAAACACTCATTTCTATGCACCTGCAGCAAAGATATCTGAAGCATCGCTGTCTGTGTGAGCATGGCCTGCAGACGGTGGACGGGGAAGGACACGGACAAATAAACAAGAGAGACACACCAACTGTGACATTTAACTGTCGTCTAACACACACTGACACGGGACTGACGGTCAATGAAATTCATGCAGGGCACGGAGACAGACAGGCAGACAGGCAGGCAGGCAGACAGACAGACAGACAGACAGACAGACAGGCAGGCAGGCAGGCAGACAGACAGACAGGCAGGCAGGCAGGCAGGCAGGCAGGCAGACAGGCAGGCAGGCAGGCAGGCAGGCAGACAGACAGACAGACAGGCAGGCAGGCAGGCAGGCAGGCAGGCAGACAGACAGACAGACAAACAGACAGACAGGCAGGCAGGCAGGCAGGCAGGCAGGCAGGCAGGCAGACAGGCAGACAGACAGACAGGCAAACAGACAGACAGGCAGACAGGCAGACAGACAGACCGACAGGCAGGCAGGCAGACAGACAGACAGACAGACAGGCAGGCAGACAGACAGGCAGACAGACATGCAGGCAGACAGACAGGCAGGCAGGCAGGCAGACAGACAGGCAAACAGACAGACAGACAGGCAGACAGACAGACAGGCAGGCAGACAGACAGACAGACAGGCAGGCAGGCAGACAGACAGACAGGCAGGCAGGCAGGCAGGCAGGCAGACAGGCAGGCAGACAGACAGACAGGCAGGCAGGCAGGCACACAGACAGGCAGGCAGACAGACAGACAGACTGGCAGACAGACAGAAAGACAGGCAGGCAGACAGACAGACAGGCAGTCAGACAGGCAGACAGGCAGGCAGGCAGGCAGGCAGACAGGCAGGCAGGCAGGCAGGCAGGCAGGCAGGCAGACAGACAGACAGACAGACAGTTCTCACTTCAGATAAACAAGAAAGGCTGGTTTTACATGTGTTTGCAAACATATGATCATTATACAAATGTATGACACAGTGATGGGAAATATAAGCAAATGTGCGTCTTCACTGGTGTCAGTTTAACAACAATGACTTCATGTATTCATGTATTCATGTATTCATACACATGACTCACTTCAAATCAAAGAATCGTAATATAACAACAACTCTCTGACATTTACAAAGAGCTTGGACCACGTGTAAGAAGGTGGACGTGATGAATCGTCCATGTCCTCATCACCGTGCATCTTACAGACAACCATTCTCAACAGTCCATAATATTCACAATCATTTCCACAGCTGGACTGGAAAAAGATCCATGATGATTTAAAAAGGGGATTCACGAGATCAGTGATTTGTATTCAGATGTTTGTGTCACTAAAGGTAAAAACGACAATAACAGACCTGTGAACCACGTGAATACAGTGAAGAGCAATGATTCAAACACACTGTCAGTGATGAACCTCTGCTCACTATAAATGATCAATACATAGATTTTATTCTACACCTGTGGTAGAAATGTCATTAGTCTGAATGTAAACTGTCTGTGTGTGTGTGTGTGTTACTGTCTTATGAACATTTGTCAATAATGAAAATCTCTGTGTTGTCTGTGTTATTGCAGATGTGCTATGACGAGGTGAATGTGCTGCTGTTTTTGTGACACATTATTGTTTCATACCAACACCGAGAAAATTCAATAAAAAGTTGAATTACAAAAGAGAATTTGACTTTTTAAATACGCTGCAGAGCTGTGATCATATTCAATATATCATAGATTATATATATATATATATATATTATTGATTGTGTTCTCCATCACTCATCCTTATTATGACACAGCTTCCCCTCCACATGATGACGATCAGGAGATGATTTCTCATTATTATTCTCACATCATCCACCATCATTCACTCTCTGCAGAACTAACATCACATTGACACAGAATCACAGGTCAAACAGAAGCTCTTAGACTGAGAATCAATGTGTTAAACCACGAGCGCTGGAGCAGAAAGGTGTCGCTCATCTTACCCTCGAGCTCTCACGCGTCGGACTGGAGTCACCAGCTGTGGTCCAGGATGTGTGGCTGCTCCGCTCGTCCACACCTGACACACAGACACACACAGACAGAGAGACAGACACACACAGACACACACAGACATGCACAATGCTGTCAGAAAGATAAGATTACTCATATCGTTTAAACAGATATGGAAATATCGTCATTCTCAAAGACCGAGAGGTGAATCACAATCAGCTTTGTTTCTTTTACACTCAAGCAAATCAAAGTATTTTATAATAATAGTGTCATTTATTTCTCTACATTAATGATTGGCACTGATGTATGACAGGTTACATCCAAACAGCTGAGCACTGCAAAAAAGTCATAAAACTCATTTCTAAGTAAAAAAATAAAAAATAAAACCAATAACTGCAAAGATGGAGCATCTGGCATATGTTGAAAAATACAATATCTAATCTTTACAATCTAATTTATGTGAAATAGTCACAGAGAAAATTGTTCCTGATGTTTGAGATGATTTTGTGTTGCAGGAAAAATCAACAAACACACAAAGATAATTGTGAGGCGGACAAAACATCAACATTCTCATGTAACATCATTTAACTTCTTCTTTTTAACTTCAAAGAAAGATATTGTGTATAATATAATATGATATAATAACAAGTACAAAGCATAACATTTAACATATTATTAAGGCGTCAGGTGACACCACACAGAATAATGTGTCGTTTGTTTTTCTGCTGAGAAATTCTTAGTAAGAGAAACTTAAGTCTAATTTTACACTTAAGCAGAAACACAGTGACTGATCTCTAACCAGAAAACCTCGCTCCACTGAGCACAGATCATTCACCAGTTTCATGTTTGCAGCGACCATCTTTCATTTCCTCTTCTTTACTTTGTTTAATGTGAATAAATAAATAAATATCATTAAATGTGTTTCTCATTCTTTCACACTGTGAATGTGAACCATGGTGACTCAGCGTGGGCTCACATCAGTGACTCACTGTCATATAAAGACAATCCATTAAAGCTAATACTCCACTGCTCACATGTATTCATTATATTTAAAACCTCAGAGGTTATGATTGAAGCTCTGATAATCTACAGTGTTTTATTGTGACATTGCATCAGCAGCTGTGTGTTTGTCAGCGACGACTTGTTTGTGTTTCCAGCAGCGTTCAGTAAAAAAAGCTCTGCTCACTCAACCAAAGAGAAACCGTTCATTCAACAGCTTTAACGACAGGAAGTCAAAACTGCTGAGGATTCTTCAGTCACATTTAATACAATATTTACACCAAACATAAAAGCCTGAGCTGGTTTTTAAACACTGTGAATCAATAATGTCACACCTTACAACAGCAGGAGGAGTCAGTGTTATGTATTTAATTATAACAGAACGGACGACTGGACTTAGATTAAAATACTTCTTCAGCATTTATGAAGGTGGCCTCACATTAACCAGCCTTCATGGGACACAATATAATCTTCTTAAAATGAAATAATAAACATCATATTATCATTATATAACATTATATTATATTATATTATCACGCTCAGACGTGAGAGTGATTTTCAGTAATATTGTCTTTGTGATGACGTTTGTAAACGTGTGGTGAGAATGTGGAGATGAGTCAGACTCTAACGGACTGTTCTCCACTGGCTCATTCGCACACTTTCATTTACATCAAGAAAGAAAGAAGTTACTGCAGAAATAATAAAAAACAGAAGAAGAAGTTAACCAGGCTGAAATGTTGAGATCATTTTAATTATAATATTGACAGCCTGTTTTTAAAGAACTCATCCTGAATAATGTGATTTTAAATGTATTTTTATACATATTATGTATATTCCTAATAACAGAATCTGCGTCAGAGAAAACACGAGATCGTTCTCAAACGCCGCTCATGTGCAAACAAACAAACTAAATAATAATAATAATAATAATAATAATGATGGTAAAGTGGAAGTGAGACTGAAAGAAGGCGTGAGCGAGGCTTTGTGTTCATCTGTGCTCGAGTTATGAGTGAACGTTACATTCTGGCCGTCCACATTAAAGTAAAACACACACACTTTCTTTGTCTGAATGTTTGAACAGCGCCGCTGTTACAGTGTGGACATGAGTTTAAACCTCAAGGAAATACATGTGATATGATCTCTACACACTTACTGCAGCTCAGCTCGTGTCTGGTTTTTCATCCAATATTTACTTGTGTAAAAGAACACGCAGTCCAACACAAGCACCATCAGTGGTGTCACAGTCTGCTTATGTTTTCACAAAATACCTGAGAATAACTTTTCTTTTATTGATTTGAAATTTAACATAAAGGCAGGGAGAGAGAGACAGAACAGATCAAAATTAGCTCTGAAAAATACAGAAAGTGAGTGTAAAATAGAAAGATTATCAGATCGACATATTTTACATACATGTTTACACTGTAATTCATATCTAAATATTTAATATACACTTGTAGACAGAGTTCACCCTCATCGTGAGTTAAGGGTCAGCTTCATCTAAAAACAAGTCAATGTGATTAGAGTTCAATTAAATCCAATTTCTTCTGGCATCTTCTGGCAGAAATTAAAAAAAAAACAACCAAAAAAAACAGTTCTGGTCCGGACGCCATCTTGAAATGATTAATGAGAAATGCCAAATATTAGTCATTTTAAAACAACTTGAGTTTCAGCAAACGTTCTTTATGAGTTCTCCCGATATTTGAACCTCAAATATTCTGAGAGTAAACATTATGATACACAGAAGGTTACATTATATACTAAGAATCAATCATATCCGCTTCATGCCACAATAATCTGTCTGTCGTTGACCTGCACAGAGTTTCAGGTCAGAGGTCAGAGGTCAGAAACACCATCTGATGTCTCAGCCTTTATTTTTCACATGACTTTAAGCTCTGAGTTCATACTAATGTGTCTAAAAATATGCATCATGTGACCCCTCAGGTACTTTCCTATGCAGTTCTCAAAAAACGGTTTAATCCCAGGTTTAATCCCAGGTACATGAGAACCATGTCAACACACTCTTTTCTTCTTCATCTGCACTCATTTGTGAACAAGCGACAGAACACACACCATAACTATTTTGATAATCGTTTTTTTTAATTATTAAAACAGGTTTTCTGATTTTTCAGATTCTTAAATGTGATATTTCCTGGGTTTTCTTTGCTCATAAAAACAAAGACATCATTCAAACTGAATCATTCTGGTTTGTGGACAAAAACAAGAACATCACTATTTCCAACATTTACTGACAATAAAAAAAGAATGGACAGATTAAAGAAAAAATGGTTAGTTGCAGCTTTTGTTCTCAGTTTACAGCTCAGTCACAGCTGAAGTGAACGTAAGTAACGTATCATTTTTCAAACATTAACAGAAATGTTTGAGGCTCTAAAACATCAGAGAGCGGCGGCCATTACAGCGAGCTCTGCTGCAGCCTCACAACACCAACACCAACACAAAGTCAAAAGGTAATGATCCTCTAACAACACCACACAGTCCATGTCCTCATCACATTAGCATCAGCAACACAGCTGGAAGTGAGAAGTGATGAGTCTCAGTGAGAGAGAGACAGGTTATTTCTTCTCTGGAGAAGGTCTCACCGGCTCCACCCAGCTGAGACACAATAATCCAGACGCTCATGCCCTACGATTTCACACACTCACTCGCCTTATGTTCACAAACACACGCTTCTGTCCTCTCCACTGAGTTCATGGATTCACTAAGTGAAGCATGAGCGGCTACATCTGCTTTGATCTTTGCTATAGTTTCAGAAATAAGGGATCAATCGTCAATCGTTGCACAGACTGTAATATAAAATATAAACTTTGCTCCCTGAAATTACAATCCATTCAAATCATAGATCAATATATCTAATAACATTGTTTTCACACAGATAAACCATGTCATACAAAAAAGATAATAATTGCAGTTATTTTGACAGGAAATGCAATCACGATATGATTTGTGATATCAGAGGGAATAATCATTTTTACATCATTATTCTCATTTTCATTCAAAAAAACATATTTAAAAGGTTTCATGTGTGATATCTGAGAAACAAAGATGTGTAATAATAATTCATCTTAAATGATATTTTGACAAACAAATATTGCGACCAGTAAACAAACAGGTGTGACACACTTTTCTACTGACAGCCTCCAACTCACACACTGACGCTCACTGATTTAACAATTCCGAGTTCAACACTCACTTTATTTACCTACTTAAATAAAAAAGCATAAAGCACTGCATTAATGTCACTTCAACACAACACAAAGCTCACGGCAGTGTCCAAGATTACAACTGTGTCTCACACATACATATATATGTGTATATGTATATACTATGTGTATGTATATGTATATATACACTCACATAAATGTTGTACATATATAGGCCGCACTTGAATATAAGCCACAGGTTCTCATGTTGTAACCAGTAGTGGTGCCAGGATTCGATCTCTTATCAAAGACTTTGTTTATGAATGCATTAGCTTTATGAATGGTGAGTGAGTGCGCATGACTAGCACTGAATGATGCGTCCGTGATCGCGAGTGGGCCACGGACAAAAGTGGGCCGACCAGAAAAGTCATTGGTCACTATCTTCCTCTTCTTCTTCTTGCACACTAAAGTCACCGAATTCTTCATCTTCAGTGCATAATCTTTCCCTGCGTCTGTCTCACTTTTGCATTTACTGCTGGAGAGTGCCCCCCGTTGGCCAGTAAAAATCTATAAATTAGCCGCACCGTTGTATAGGCCGCAGGGTTCAAAGCGTGGGAAAAAAGTAGCAGCTTATAGGCTGAAATTTAAACGGTGTATATACATACATACACATACATATATATACACATATACATACACATACATATATATATATATATATACATATATATATATATATATATATATATATATATATATATATATATATATATACATACATATGTTTTTACAAATGGAAAATAATCAGATGTTGAACTATTTACGTGTGATCTGGATTATCATTTGTTTAACAGACAGCAGGCACAACATCATCCTGCCTTCACTGATTAGGTTTTGTAAAATGAATCCTCACAGTAAGAGTTCATGTGTTCATGTTTCTTTAACTTCCACTGAACGAGTCTTTGGTTTCACAGACAACATGACGACAACAAGGCTTTGTAAATGACACAAAACATGCTTTGATGCAACATAATGCTTGATTGTTGACTTTCTCTAGTAGCACATCAGACAAAAGATGTGTTTTTGGATGAATGTCTTGAAGCATTTATATAAATCTGAAGTCTTCACAACCAACTGAACAAATATACACTCAGAGACATTACAAAATAATAAGAGTCTTGAATGGTGTGTGCATGATGAGTGAACACAATAACTGCTGAGATACACAAACATGTACATTCATCTGTTTCATTAGCAACACTCGGAGCAAACTGTGCCGTTTCCTTGATTTACGCCTTATTCATACAAAGGTAAGGTGAGTGGCATTGCCATGATGGTAATTAGTCAAATAGAAGATTCACACAGACTGTGCTTTGTTCCTCATCTTCACTGTGGTGCTCTGCTACAATTCCAGGTGGGAAGCTCATGTTTCAAGCACCAGATGTGAACACACTGAACACAAGCGTCTCAGAGCAGCAAAAGAGACACAAACTAGAAACTAACAGCCTCCATTTATCACTCGACTCAAAGACTAAAATCACAAAAGTGGATTCATCGGCCTGTTTTGACAGAAAATGTTAAGAGTTTTTGCCCTTGAGACGTGGAGCGGTTTGCAAATGGATAAAAGGTAAATAAGTGCAACGATTCTGCAAAGAAAGGACGAGGTTTCAAAATCATGCAACAAATATGTCACTCCAGTATTTTAATGCACTGGAATCAAGAGTGGAATCGAGGACAGGACCGTAGTGAGGACAGTATGTGAGGACAGTATGTGGATGTGAGGACAGTATGTGAGGACAGTATGTGGATGTGAGGACAGTATGTGGATGTGAGGACAGTATGTGGATGTGAGGACAGCATGTGAGGACAGTAGTGTTCTTCTATGATGCACCACCTGCATCTAACGCCACAACTGATTATTTTCAGGCAATTAATTTATTCTATTTTGATTTCATGTCAGAATGAATGTTTTCATTCTTGCATTATAATTTAAAGTGACTAATAATTGAACTCTATTGCACACTGAATAATAAACAAGCACTTACAATTTATACCACAAATCACAGAGAAAAGGCACTGATTTTCATTTAGGTTTTCATTCCATTTCACTGTTAAGAGAGAGAGAGAGAAACTGGTGTCTTGAACGTGAGTGAACGTTTCCTACCTGATGCACTGAACTGACTGCTGCCAAGTGTGGTGGCTCTGATCTTTCCTCCACTCACAGGTGGAGAGAACATCTGCAAGAACAACATGGACACACGTCTACAGTTAGAGACACACTCATTTTACATTACAATTACGATCATTCAATAATACAACTAATCAAAGGAGCCTGAGGTCTTATACAGTAAGTGTGTCATATGTTAGTCACTCATGTTTGCAGTCATGAAGTCGTCTCAACTCTAAACAAGAGACTTTCAAAATAATACGAAAATCAAAGCTTCCTACCGCACTGAAATCCAGCAAGTCACTTAATTCCTTATCTGTTCCGAGAGCGGCGATCCGCTGCTGAGGATTCATACTGACGTTCTGGAAAAACCTGAACCACAAGAACCCACAAGAACCCACAAGAACCACAAGAAGAAGAAGAAGAAGAAGACAGCGCATGAGGTCACATCATCTACGACAGAGGACTATAATTCCACAAGAGACGAGTACAGTTCCACGAGAAGCGACTCTAGATCCGCGACAGAGGACTACAGATCCACGAGAGAGGACGAGATCCACGAGATCCGCGACAGAGCCGTTTGTTTTGGCTGCAGAATAAACGTCAAGTAAAGTTGTCTGTGACGCGGATTCATTCAAACACTCTGTCATCAATTAGTGCTACGACATAGTTTTAGCATATTCTATCTCTCTGTGTGTGTGTTGGGATTAAATGGAGATAATGCAGAGTGTTTGTGTGAGCGCTGAGTGGACAGACAGACAGGCAGACAGACAGACAGACAGGCAGGCAGGCAGACAGACAGGCAGCCCTGCTGGTCACAGACAGGAGCTGCAGCACGCGCGCACACACACGAACACACGCAGCTTGAGTTTTGAGACATTTGAGACATGTCCAAACATAACTGCGGCTAATGTAGCGTCACTTAGCACACGAGCTACAACTAGCTGCAGTGGCGGATTCATGTGTGTTGGACACAGCTAGCATGCTGCTATAGCTGCTGCTGCTGCTGAGACTTAACATAAATAACATAAACACTAGAAACTGTGTCCACAGGTCAGTACACACGTACAGTCTGTTGTAAAGTCATTACTTAGCCATTGCTCTAAAAGCTTTACACGAACTCACACTCGTGTTTTTTTACCTTTTTCCGATTCAAATCCAGACTAGGGTGATCTGTGACGGCCTGTCCGTGCTAAACACCTCAACACGCGAACTGTGCCTTTAAACGGCGTCACTGCCTGAGACACTTGTCCTCTCTATGTTTATGTTTATGTATAAATGTAGAATATATAATTATATATATATATATATATATATATCACTAACGACTTTCCCTTAGGCAGACATTTCTGCTTAGCACGAGCCGCAGCACCACGACGGCTTTGCTTTTTGTATCACTCCGCCAGCAGAGAGACAGAGACAGAGACAGAGGGAGAGAGAGAGACACGCTGCTGGTCCCCTACACACACACACACACACACACACTCTCCCTTCACTACCCTGTAGTTTAATGAGCTGCATCGTTTCAGAAATGTCACACACACGTATTTGTCAGTTTTTTGTCTTGTAAGGAAAAAAAACTGAATCGTTTAAATATTGTGAACTTTATTGTGAAGCTGCTTCGCTGCTGCGTCAGATGTTCACTGAGGTTTGTGTAAGAACACTTCTGTGCATGTGTGTAAAGCTGCTTTACCAACCTGGCAACATAAGCAAGAACAAATAGATCCACATATTTCAATCAGATTTGGAAATGTAAATAATGTTTAACGTGAACACTGTAAACACTGTTTTCATACAGATGCTGTGGTCATTGTGTCATGTAAAGGGGACTTTGTTTCAAAATATTCAGATGCTTTATCTTCTTTTCATTGCACTTGCTTGACACATACGTCTGTAGTTCACTGTACACTAATAGACTAAATAGACCTCAAACAGACTGAAATCTTCCATCCATTATCTACAGCTTTATCTGTATCACCAGAGGGTCACGGGGGTGCTGTGCCAATGTCAGCTGACATAGGGTGATAGGTGGGGTCACACCCTGGACAGTTGGCCAGTCCATCCCAGGGCCACACATAGACACAAACAACCATTCACTCTCACATGTGATCAATTTAGAGTGACCAATTTATCTGATCCCCATATTGCATGTTTTTGGACAGTGGGAAGAAGCTGGAGAAAGCCAGAAGAAATCCCCCCCACACACACACACACAGGGAGAACATGCAAACTTGTTCCAACCGGGGCTTGAACCGGGGTGTTCTTGCTGCAAAGGCAAGAGTGCGATCCACTACACCAACCGTGTGGCCCCAGGCTGAAATCTTAATTATTAGAAACTAAAACTGCTCTCCCATGTTTGGTGTATATTACATTCTGCAGATCTAACAACAATAATAATAATAATATAAATCACATGAGTCAGTGGCTGCCGTTATTTATCAGGATTACATTTTAACAGAATTGTTTTGGGGAAGCATATTTTAGTGAACTTTTCATTGTCACATTGAAGGACATAATTGTATTTTTATGTTTCTGTGTCACAGACATTCAGCAGCGATACAGTTCAGTCAAACAGTACAAAGACACAGACCTGACACAAGACAGTTTTGTGTCTCTTTTGTCTTGTTTGAGACAATAAAACATTTGAGTTTTGTGTCTCTTCTCCTGCAACTTCTTGCCTGGCTTTATTTAAAAAGGATGTAGGATTTGTGTGACATGCGACGTGGACTACGATGCCACTGAGTAGAAGTGAATGTTGTTTGTTCAGAGAAATCTCCCTCTCCCAGGACGGACAGACGCATTTACTGTCATTTATTTATTCATAATTACTGCACATTAGATGAAGAACGATGAATGAAATCGATGCAATGCATATATAAAATGGTAGGAGGGAAAACATCAATATGAATGATGAGAGAATAGAAGGTCACAGATACATGTGGTGAAAGTGACTCATCCTTACAAATACATGTGTGATGACAGAGAAACACAGTCATCATTGTTACTGCACAGGTAAGATCATGATTGTTGTGTTTCACACACACAAATCACCGTCATGATGGTGACCCCATGGTGGTTTTTCATTTTACACTTGTATGCATAATTACTGCCCTCTACTGGATGAAACCTGCCTCTAGTAAACTGACTTTGCTATTGGCTGATGTTTTCCAATCATCAATGAACACCAAAGGAGAAGCAGATGCAATATTTGATAGTGAACATTTTATAGATATATTATTACATCGATGGGTTTTTCAATATATTAAAGCGCCAAAGAACGACATTGCCTTAGTTTGCATTGCTTGTGTTTGTCAACCCGGTTTCTATCATCTATGACTCATTGTTTAAATGACTTGATTTATGAACGATGACTTCAATAACATGGCCTGACACAACAAGCTCAAACGCACGTGTCACACTGTCACACTGTGGTCACATACAGAGGCTTCACTCGCCCTCCTCTAAGTTGATGTAGCATCAAAATAATCTTATTTATCGTACTTATGGGTGATAACCTCACCTGACCTTTACTGTTGTATGGTAATGACGGACTCCAGGCTGCGGGAGGCAGCAGTGCGCCACCGACGCGTAAAGTCTGCCACGTCAAAGCAGACGAAGAGGAAGTGTGAACAAGTGTTTCCGGGCTGAAAGCGCCTGCAGCAGAAGCGGCTGCAGCTGCACAATCGCGTTTTCTCTCCCGGTGTTTGTGGAAAATCGTGCTCGCAGCCTGAACTCTGCTCTCGAGACTTGTCTAAAGTGAGTTGACCTGGATGCGGCTCTGTCTGTCTGTCAGTGTGTGTGTGTGTGTGTTTGTGGGGGGGGGGGTACAGACAGACAGACAGACAGACAGACAGCAGGAACTAAGTCTCTGAGCCTGTGAATCCCAGTCTTTGTCCCCGCGTCCACCCGCGTCCTCCTCTCAGGTAAATACGAGCACACGGTCACCGGTCGTTAACGGCCCGGGGAACATAAACACGGTCTTAATGTGACAAATGAAATGAAATGAAAGGTTTTTTTGCTTCAGACCGCAGCCGTTGAGCCATTAACGTAAGCTAGTTAGCGTTGGTAGCTAATAACAACATAGCGCTGAGCTAGCACATGCTAGTGTTAGCTCGTAAGAGCTGGAGAAAAACCGCTGTTAGCTTTATTTATTTATCTATCTATCTATTTATTTATTCATTTGTTCATTTGTTGTAAAGTGTGAAGGAAACACATCAGCACAAACATTAGACTGTGGTCATATCTGTTCATTATAACACATTCTTCCTAATTACCCTGTCCCATTTAGTGCCACTGTCACGTTTGGTTAAGGAATCACATTCTTCACTATTTGTCTACTTTACACGTGCTTAGAATCTGTATTTTGTTATAAACAATGGCTCAAATATCGATGAGTAACTCAGGTATTTTAGTTGTAGTGAAACAACAAATAACTATGATCAGCACAGCTCTTCAGAGTTGTTTTGGTTCATTGCAGCAGTAAAACTACCTGTTTTCAGAGAGAAAGCATTGATTAACCATCTGCTCCTCACTAAATGACAGACAGACAGACAGACGCGAAGTCCTTAATTTGAGCCCATATTTCCCACTGAATTTAATTTACAGAGTAACAGAATATTGTACATGACGTGTTAGCGAACTATGATATTATAATATTATAATATGAAGTAACGTTTCATTGTTGTGTTCATAACTTGTTGCCTTGCATTCACACAGGTTTTTCCTCTGAAGTATGTTTCGGCATTTTGGTGCTTTTAAGATTCCTTTTTGTCTTGAGTTTATAAATTTAAGCTTAAAGGTTGAGCTGAAAATGTTGATGATTCATAAACTTAACATTTCCTTATAAGTGTGTAATCATAATTTTTAATCATCAAATTGCTCATATTTTTTCAGTTTGTCTACCCGCCACAGACATTTTGTTAGCATTAGTTTAAATATAAATATATATATATATATATATATATATATATATATATATATATATATATATATGAATATTAGTTGTGTCAAGGTAACTGAACATTTTGTTGTTCTGTTGCAGCTCCACAATGTCTGAACTGTTTATGGAGTGTGTGGAGGAGGAGCTGGAGCCGTGGCAGAAACGAGCCCCTGAAGTTCACTTGATAGAGGATGATGATGATGACGACGATGATGATGATGAACCCATCTTCGTTGGAGTCCTCTGTATGTTATTGCACATTTTTAAATATAGAAATATTAAGCATTTGACTCCTTATTTGGTTGACGTTGAAGCTGGTGGATGAAATTTACTGCTGTTGGTATTAATAGATATAATCATAGTTTATGAAGCGATCTGCTAGCTCCTTACTATAAAAGACTAAATATCCTCCTATTGAAGTGTCTGTTTTTGTCCTTTTGTATTTTCTTACAGCAAACAACCAGAAGAGTAGTGAGCCTAAACCTCCACCTCCGCAGGGAAACAGTACAGCAACACAGGAAATAAAGCAGCCTGTTCCTCAACCAGCCATCAGCTCCCCACCAATGATGCTGCCCCTGAATATCGCTCGAAATGCAGTGACTACCGTCGCAACCACTCTGACAACAGTGACTCCACAACCCGTCATTGTCAACAACCAGGTTATTCCCTCATAACAAGCTAGAAAAACAACAAACCATAGGTGTTCTTCCACTACATAGTCCCAGATTGCCTTGTCATGGCACGGCTCAACGCTACATGGTTTAGTTCATTTTCCATTACTATAGCTCCTCCTCAACGTGGGCGGAGTCATCACCGCACGACTGCATGAAACTGCCGCGACTTTGTTTTACACATGACAAACAATCGAGCGACTAGTGACTTGTAAAGTAGTTTTCAGCATAAGTGAATCATTAAATTGAGTTAATTACTGACACACAGTGGCAGGGTTTGTGATGCCGCTCGTCGCTTGCGGTCACCGGCTTTCAGCACTGCTGTCTCTAAATAAACCAGACTCCTGTTAAATATTGAGATTTTAGACATGATCTTGCTAAATGTTGGAGATTAATGCATGTTGTCAGGATGTATTTTTTTTACTGATCTACCGTTTGCAACGAAGCACTCACGCCACTTCCAGTGACGGAACTCTGACCAATCAGTGGTCTGCAGTCTGATGACGTCGCGCATAGTATCAGCTCCGCTCGCTTGGAACCTTGCTAGAGCAGGTCCTAAAAAAAGTACCAGGTACTATCGTTAATGGAAAAGCAAAAAAACGTGCCGTGTCTTGCCGAGTCGAGCTGTGCTGGGACTGTGCAGTGGAAACGTGCCAAATGTATTGTGCTTTGGTTTGTCTGGAGTGATATAAGTTGATATTCTTGATTCATGATGAAGAATTACTCTAATTATGGATTTAAAAAAAAATTCCAGGGATTTATTGTCACGTCTCCACAATTGGCAAACAGTGGTGGTCTTATTGCCTCCCTTGGTAGACAGTATCCCCCTGGAACTTCGTTCACCATCGTACCAGGTAAAACTAAGCTCAAAGTTCTATGGGGTAGTTTTTCCATCCCCTCTCATCAGTGATTTTGTGTTATTTGTCTAATGACTTGTCTCCTCTGTTTTTAGCTGGTCAACAGCAGGTTTTTCAGCAGCTCAGTACAGGCACTGTGATACCTGGTGCTGTCCACAGGCCTCAGGTCCAACATATCAGCAACAACATTGTGACGTTGTCAAACGTCCAGAACCCAACTGTGTATACAACTCAAGCTACTCACCTGCAACCCAACCAAACGGTCGCCCTCACGCTCCAGACCAACTCTGAGCCTGTACAGGCTAATTCCACCAACATAGGTAATCGCCTCAGATTCAACTCACTTTTACATGCCGTATGATGCAGTGCTGCACTGTGTTTACATATGTTTATTATGTCAAATAATCTCCTGGCAATTATTAAAATGTACTTTGTTTTCTTTTAATTCATACGTCTCAAATCAGGCAAGCGAGTTTTGCCACCGCAGCAAACGGACACCGTGGAAAAAAGAGCAAAGCTAGATCTCGGTAAGTGTCTGTTAACAAATCTCAAATCTTTATTATTGTAAACAAACACTGAACCTAATCATTCCTCTGATGTTCTAGTATCATATCATTTGTACCTGTTTTTTTTTTTGTAGGGCCACCTGAACAAATTTCAAAAGCGGAAAACGGAGTTGTGAAGAAGAAGTGTCCTAAGTGTCAAGAAGAGTTCCTTACACCAGGAGCGCTGACATTTCATATGATGGTAAGATAAACTGGTGGAAACAAATGGCAATCGCATCATCAAAATATTAATGTTAGACAAACTTATGAACCCAGGCATCTACACAAGTTAAATCTACAGCGGTTTCTTCACATCCTCTAAACATCTGGTTAAAGGCGACATAGAATGCTTGTATCACACATATATGTTAGTTATGGAGGTCTACTTACATATATTAACTTGTTTTCATGGTTAAAAACCTCCTAATCGCTGCAAACGAGCCGATCAAAATATCTCCTCACTGACGCTCTCGTCAGCCGCGCTGTTTCAGACCAAAACCACACCCCCAGAATGTGGACTGTGTTGTGATTGGCCAGCCAACGAGAGCTTTCCCACTGTCCTGTGATTGGCCAGGTACCTGGAAGTGACGTAATAGATAGGCCAGCTCTCAGATACACAGCTCCCCCTCTGGCACGGTGGATGCTCTGCATCTCAGCAGCTACAACGAGAGTAGTTCTTCTTCTTCTTCTGCGGTTGAATGTACGCAACCGGATGTGCCCGGACTAGTGCCCGCACCGGGAGGCGCTACGGTGGTGAGAGGAGTGGTGAGGATTTCTGATGACGACATCAAATTAAGGAAGTGCCGATCCGCTTCGCAGAGCCCAGGAAAACAATACAACACTATTTTCTCAGCAGTGGCTGAACTGTTTGTTCTGAAACTTTAGGGTTTCATAAACGAGGTAATGACACAGATACACACACACAAACGCAGCGTTAATTGGAGCTTCCGGTCTAGGTCACCTTTAAAGTCCAGTGTCAGGGGAGTTTGGACATCATCATGAACCATGCAGGGACACAGGGTGTGCGAGTGAACAAATCATATCAGCCCAAACAAAGATTATTGATCTTTATTATTAAGGTTGGATCATCATTCTGTGTCCACTCAAACGTGCGTCAGCCAGCACAACCTTTTCCAGTCCAGTCCAGACAAACTCTTGTTTTCATCATAAGAGACAATAAAGAAGATGTAACCATGGAAAGTTGCTTGAGTTTACATGAGCTCTCATGTCGACACCACATTCAAAGAAGACAAATTACTACTAAAATTGATTGTGATTAATTATGTGTGTGTGGAATGAGACTCTTGTTTTAGTAACAATGGAACTGCGGGCATAGACGTGAATGTGACCATGTGAAGTTGGTATGACCCAGCCCTTAACACACAGACACTACCTCACTTTATTGATGGCTATCGTGATGTAAAGAGGATTTAAACAAATAAGTTGTATTTTACAAACAAATCTCTGCTTTAAGTAAAATGTTGTAAATGGGTTTGAATCTTTTCATGTGTTTATTTCAGGGTTGCTGCACAAATCTTCAAAGTAAGGCTGCGTCAGCGCAGACCAGTGCAAACAAGTTCATTATGCTGGTCTCTGATTTCTACTACGGCCAGTGTGAGGGAGAGACGAAGAAGCAGGAGATGCCGAAGACCAACATGACATTCAAGTGCCAGAGCTGTTTGAAAGTTCTCAAGAACAATATCAGGTATGAGGATGTGTTTGTCTTACACTCAGTGAAACAACATGGCAGAAATGAATTTCCTCTGACTTTGCTTTGTCAGCTGAAACTATAAAACACAGCCAGGGCACAGTGCAGCTGTGAATGTTGTGTTTTATAACAATGCAATCATTCATTTGGAGGATACCTGACAACAGAAGACCCAACATCTGCTCTTTTCTCAGCACTTTGGAAGGAAAACTCTACCACTCTAGCTACTCATTTCTCATATTAAGTCGTTCCTTAATTTAACCGACAACAAAACCCCACAATTTCAAGTATTGGACATTAGAGTGAAACGTATTTAGCAGTAATGTGTTCATGTTAGACACAGTCCACACACACACACACACACACACAATAACCCCAGCATCTTTCAAATAAATATGTGTCTGGTAGCGTTGGACATGTTTGGCTCTCAGATGGATGACAGTATCACACCGCTTTCCCTCTTGGGTCTAAAGATGAGTAATGACTGTTAGTTTAGGTGTAAGAACTGCTCCTTTGATTAAATAACTTTTCTTCATAACACTGCAAAAAAGCTTCTGTAAGCTGCTTTTAATGGGGAAACACATTTGTACTGCGACCGCACTCTCACAGTCGGGGTCAAAGTTCGTCCACTTAAAATGTCTATTAGAGGAGCTGAGGTAGCAGAATGTACAGGCTGAAAAATGGGCCATGTCTTGTGAGGGCAGCGGTGGCAGGAAGCTGGGGCATCATTAGGTAAAGCAAAGATGTGTGTGTGTGTGTGTGTAATTGCTGATATTATAAGGGCCATTATACGCGCTTAGAACGTGAAGAGCACGGAGATGATCTCATTTATCTTAAAACCCTCTGGGACCTGGTTCATAACTGCTGCATGCAAACACCTCCATGAATATTTCAATTCTTTCCCCTGCTCCTGGACATTGCTTTTGTTATATTGTATTTTATTAGTAATTATTATTATAAGACCACAGGTGTGTAAGTTAGTGCCTTCATGCACTATTTTTATTTTCAGATAAAGGCGTCTGTGTCTCGTGCCCGTGCAGGCAAAAGTAACCCAGTCATTATTATGTTTACCCCTGAAAAGCAAATTCATCTTGAAACAACTGCTGTACCCATGTTTATAAGCTCTGTTAACTTACAACAGTGCTTTGGTTTATGTTCTCGTAACAAACATTTATACATCGTTTCCTCACACTACACTAGTTACTGAAAAGAAGCAACATTTTAGAAGCTGAAGGCGCCTAGATTTCCAATTTTTTCAGTAATTGGATACTAAAAGTATTTGCTGATTCATGTTAAATGGAACTATTAATTAAATATTCTCTTTGTCTCATTTAGGAGAGTTTATTGGCAGAAATTAAATATAGTACTCATAAGTATGTTTGAATGAGTGTATGAACACAAAGCATTAGTTTTTTGTAGCCTTAAGGACTTTGCACACCGGACACATTGTCTTCTTTTCT
Source organism: Solea solea (assembly GCF_958295425.1). Classification (NCBI taxonomy): domain Eukaryota; kingdom Metazoa; phylum Chordata; class Actinopteri; order Pleuronectiformes; family Soleidae; genus Solea; species Solea solea. The sequence goes on along the minus strand of NC_081138.1, from coordinate 414,782 downwards.
TCTTCTTTCATTCATTCTTCGTGTGAATTATTCTAGGGAAGTGTGTCATTAAATGATCACTACCTTGTATTTCCTGATGAAGAAGCTCTTCCTGTATCACACATTTGCTGTAAATGCTCTGAGTGACCTGAAGGTGTATGCTCTTTGAAATATTCACATCATTCTTGGGAAACATCCTTGTGCACTTGTCTAAATCTCACAGAAAATTAACAATAAACAGAATGTTAATCAATGGACTTAAAACACCTTTCAGAAGTGAATACTACTGCTTAAAAACCTGGTCTTTCAGCAACACTGCCAGTCCAATCACAGACAGTTTACAGTCTGTACAGTGTGACGCCGTCTAATCATCAAAGAGCTCGTCTCTGTTCACAAACACCAAACTGAGGCAGAATCATCATCATCATCATCAACAACAACAAAAATCACCTCAACTTACACATTGCAGCTTTTAATTATGTCACATTCATGTGTTACGTGTGTGTGTGTGTCACGTTAATGTGTTATGTGTGTGTGTGTGTCCACGCTGCTCTGCAGGTTCATGAACCATATGAAACATCACCTGGAGCTGGAGAAGCAGAACAGTGAGAGCTGGGAGAGCCACACGACCTGCCAGCACTGTTACAGACAGTACATGACTCCGTTTCAGCTGCAGTGCCACATCGAGAGTGCTCACAGCCCCATCGAATCCACAAGTATAACATTTGACACACACTGCTCATTATAGACTGAAATATTCATATTCCATTTCTAATTGAATGTCTTTTCTTTTGTAGCCAATTGTAAGATATGTGAGCTGGCGTTTGAGACGGAGCAAGTGCTGCTGGAGCACATGAAGGACAACCACAAGCCCGGGGAAATGCCTTACGTCTGTCAGGTCTGTCGCTCTTTACTGACGTGTGGTTTGATGTTTCAGTCTAAACACGTGCTCATGTTCTCTTCTGTGTCCACAGGTTTGCGATTACCGGTCCTCTTTCTTCTCCGATGTGGAGACACATTTCCGAAATGTCCATGACAACACAAAAGACCTGCTCTGTCCTTTCTGTCTCAAAGTTCTTAGAAGTAGTCATATGTACATGCAACACTACATGAAACATCAGGTATGGTGCATTTCATCCAGTAAAACTTTTTTATGAGTCTCGGAGTTTCTGTATTTTAAAGAGATTTAAAGCCCGATAACTTATATATGAACAAGAGTTTAAAGTTTCTACTAAGGTTGAGGGATTTGATTCTCTGCCCAGAAATGTAATGCAAACAAATCCCAGCTCTCGTCACCTGCTGTGAAAGCAACACTTTTATCTGCTCTGGAAGCAGTAAATCCACTTATCTGCTCATACTGTGTATTAATCACAGTGTTTTATGTATTTGTTTGTGTCTCAGAGAAAAGGAATCTTCCGCTGTGGGAAATGCAGACTGAACTTTCTCACCCAGAAGGAGAGGTTGGAGCACAAGACTCAAGTCCACAAGACCTTCAGGAAACCTAAAGCTCTGGAGGGTCTTCCTCCGGGTACAAAGGTCTGACATCACATCAGCACATTTACATTTACACACATTTAGTCTAATTCACTGTAAATTGAGTCTCAAATAAAAATGTCAAGTCTTATTTTAGTTGCTTTTTGTTAAAAGGTTGAAATGCAGCCACATTTATTTAGCATAATAACGTTTGACTCTGGATCCAATGATATGATGGCAGAGTTTGTGATGTGAGCAAATATGTATATCATGTCATATTTGGATTATACTGTGGTATAAACGCTGTTGTTTGCCTCCAGGTGACTATCCGAGCCTCCCTCACAGGAAAGACGCCTGCCACGCCCGTCTCATCGGAACACTGTGGTGTCACCGTCACCCCGGAAAAACAAAGCAAAGCTGCGCTCAGTGCGTCCAAGTCTAAGCTGAGCGTCTCTGCAGCTGCTAAAGGAAAGACGTCTCGCAGCAAGAAGAAAGAACTGCAGAATTCCAAACACAACGTGTCCCTCGACAATCTCAGGTTTTTAACACACAGATCAGAGACAGAGATACTACAGCTGCAACTCTTTGTGTTAGTATGTAAACCCTAACACACTTCAAACAGTCAATCAACAAAGGCCAAATCCATTTTTATCAGAGGCTTCAGGTTTAAATTAAAGGGAGATGAGACGTGGAGGAAGAAGGTTGCATCCAAGGTCAAACGACACGTTTTTTATTTATAGTCCAGTCTGACAAACATGGTCCCGGTCAGCAGCAGGAATCTCTTACACAGGGTCACAGTTATACAGTGTAGTTTCATAGTGAGCAGCAGTCAAGGACAGGAGAAACTTCAACAACGTGTTTTCATTGAGCTCTTAAGTTTAAACAAAGAAAATAACAGCATGAGAGAGTGGTTACGTTTCCATCTTTTCCTCCTCTTCTAACATAAAACCTACACACAGCTTCTGATGCCAGGGTTTATTCACCGTCTTCCTCTTCATGTCGGTCATGATAACTGAGTTGGTGTGATAACAGTGATGATCAGAATCAGAATCCGCTTTATTGGCCAAGTATGTGAACACATACAAGGAATTTGACTCCGGTTTTATCCAACACACGCTGTACATTAAACGTAAACATCAACATAACTTAACATTCATTCAACAAAAGTGAATAAATAAGGTGTCCAGAGGTCCGGTCTATTTTTAAATATATATATTTATGTAAATAAACGATAAGGTGCAACTAGTGAATGAATAAACATAAATAAACTGGTCAAGTGTTCAGTAGTGTGACGGCCTAGGGGAAAAACTGTTCTTGTGTCTAGCAGTTTTGGTGTACAGTGTTCTGTAAAGCAGAGAAATACATAAAAAGCCCTTTAGTAAATAGTGGGGTTTCTTTGTGTGTCGAGAGTGTAATATTAAGACTCTTTAGCTCTGTGCTAGTTTTTGGTCACATGATGAAGGCTTTTGAACAGTTTTGCGCTCTTTATTTCTCCCATTTTCAGCGCCGGTGGAAGAAGTTACACATGCATCGAGTGTAATTCACGGGTCGACCACTTCTTCTCTCACTTCCCAATGCTGTCGAGTTGTGGTGCGTGCAAGTATCAGACCAGCTGCAAAGTTTCCATCGGAAATCACATGATTAAGTGAGTAAAACAGATCACGTGATTAAGTGAGTCAAACTGATCACGTGATTAAGTGAGTAAAACAGATCACGTGATTAAGTGAGTAAAACAGATCACGTGATTAAGTGAGTAAAACAGATCACGTGATTAGGTGAGTAAAACTGATCACGTGATTGAGTAAAACAGATCACGTGATTAAGTGAGTCAAACTGATCACGTGATTAAGTGAGTCAAACTGATCACGTGATTAAGTGAGTAAAACTGATCACGTGATTGAGTAAAACAGATCACGTGATTAAGTGAGTCAAACTGATCACGTGATTAAGTGAGTAAAACAGATCACATGATTAAGTGAGTAAAACTGATCACGTGATTGAGTAAAACTGATCACGTGATTGAGTAAAACAGATCACGTGATTAAGTGAGTAAAGTTAAGTTAGTGCTTCGTTGTCTTTACAGGTTTCATAGCACCGCCAAAAACAGACTTCTGAAGAAGGATCCGAGGAAGAGTTTGTCGACGCTAAAGTGAGTCTGCAGAAGAACAACAATAATAATAACCTCAGTATGTTGAGTGTGTGTGTGAAGGTGAGAAAGCATCTTGTTGTTTTTCCTCAGATTAACTCTGGTCTGTCTCAACTGTGACCTCCTGGTGGACGCGTCAGGCGGTGACCTGATGACCAAACACTTGACTGATCGACCAAATCACATATGCAAAATCATTCAGGAGAAAAGTAGGTCTATTTTGTGGGTGTGTGACGGTGTGATGCACATTCTTACTCCTGTGTTCTGTTAAGTTTGTGTTGTGATCCAAACACAAACACTGCTGCTGGATCACAGGGAGAACTTTCATGTTTGATTTTTTCTTAGGTTTCTTTAAATAGCTGTGTTTTTGTTTAACCCAGCAGATATCAAGACCAAAGATCAAGCGTGAGTAAAAAAAGAAACATGAAACATTTTTATTCTGTCTTTTTTAAACAACAGAACATGGATATAATGGAAGTAAATCAGCAGAAGGCAGTAATGCAACGTTAAAGACCAAAGAAACCTTTGTTAATGTCTTAAAGGGGCACTCTAAAGGATGAAATGACATGTAATGTAATGATAGCACAGCATTTATGCAGTCTGTTGAAAAGATCATTTTAATTTCACCAGCTTTTTAACACACCTGTGCAAAAAGCACTCGCATTTCTTTTTAAATCGGATTGAATTTGGAATTACGTATTTCAAAGTTTGCTCCGCTCATTTTTATAAACAAAAATATTTTTTATGACTTGTGCACAAGTATCACTTCTTAGTGATATACAATGAATCATAACTTTGACTCAACGACACAAAAGAAGCCTGAAGATATTTACTCCTGCGGCAGTTTACCAAGGTTTAAATTATACAGGGAAATGTCATAATAAACAGTTATAAGTCTCAAGTCCATGACATAACATCTACAGTATCGATCAGCTATTATTATTAGTCATATTAATATAAAGAAAAAAGATGAATTAATTGAAATAGCACATGGTTTTCTCAGGTTTTTGTCAAACCTCCATAAGACGTGAATAGAGGAGGACAGAGTCCACCTCTGTGTCACATGACTGAAGAGCCCCTTTAATCTTCCACATTCCCAAAGAAACGCACTAATCTTAGGTTTAGCTGCTCTGATGTTTATGAACGTACTGACGACGACAAACCTGAAGATGTGCTTTTGTTTTGCTGCTCTGTCTCTCACAGACTCACCGTGGCACAGCCTGCAAGTATCCTGTACCTCATGACATCAACTGCTGCTCACAGACCACAGGACGTCACATCTGGACGTTTGTCTGGTGATGGCGTCACATCTGGACATTTGTCTGGTGATGACGTCACATCTGGACATTTGTCTAATGACATCACATCTGGACGTGATGATGTCACATCTGGAGGTGATGACGTCACATCTGGAGGTGATGACGTCACATCTGGAGGTGATGACGTCACATCTGGACGTGATGACGTCATATCTGGACGTTTGTCTGGTGATGACGTCACTTCTGGACGTTTGTCTGATGACGTCACATCTGGACGTTATGATGGTGTCACATCTGGACGTTTGTCTGGTGAAGGCGTCACATCTGGACGTTATGATGGTGTCACATCTGGACGTTTGTCTAGTGATGGCGTCACATCTGGACTTTTGTCTGGTGATGATGTCACATCTGGACTTTTGTCTGATGACGTCACATCTGGAGGTGATGGTGTCACATCTGGACGTGATGACATCACATCTGGATGTTTGTCTGGTGATGACGTCACTTCTGGAGGTTTGTCTGATGACGTCACATCACAACGTTTGTCTGGTGATGACGTCACATCTGGACATTTGTCCGATGATGGTGTCACATCTGGACGTTTGTCTGGCGATGACGTCACATCTGGACGTGATGATGGTGTCACATCTGGACGTTTGTCTGGTGATGACGTCACATCTGGACATTTGTCTGATGCCTGCATTGATCAGTCAGCGCCAGAGCTGAAGTTAGAAGCCGGAGATCAGGGTTCCTCTGAAGATTTGATGAGAGGAGAAATCCAGCTGTCGTCGCTGCCTGCTGTGTCGTCTTCCTGTCCATCGGATGGCGCTGTAGAGCTGTGTGATGGAGCAGTAAGTGACTCGGAGAGTCCAGATGTTGGAGAGCAGCTCCCTGAGCATGAGACGAAATCTGAATAGCATCTGTACATCAAACACCAGGACCACGGTCTTAACTCAAAAAAGATTAAAGATTAAAAGGAAGCGATTAATGGTCCACACTTCATGTCGTCATTTCTTTTCCAAACATCAGACGTGCGATGATGTCGCTGAGGCTCAGAAACGATGCAAAACTTGTTTCTCCTGAATGTTCTGTGTGTATAATACTTTATCTTTGTGAGCATTGACATAGATACGTCCACTACTGTCTCATCTGCCCCATAAATGAGTTGGAAACAAATATCAGAAAAACTTGAACGCAGTGCTCGTCTGTCTCTGCTCCAGCGTCACATTTGATATGCTCTTCTTCTCGAAGTCTATATTTAGGTACACGGCAGCATATTATTAAGAGAATCTTTTTATAACATTTAGTTGGTTTCTCTCTCTCTCTTGTGTTGAATTTGAGCTGTGATTTCCTGTAACTCCTGGCGTTTGTGTCGACCTGCACTGATGAACAGGTGCAGTGAGGATTCATCAGTGACCACAGAATGTAGCTTTAAACACGAGCACATGTACAGCAGATAACGACGTCCTTTAGAAAAGTCACTTTAGTCAAACACATGAGCCTTGATGTTCCCAGATGACCTTTGTTACAGAAAGTGATTCATAAAACATAAAATGATGTTTGCTTACTTTGTTTGGCTCAAAATCTAAAGTTATTCTTTTTAAGCAGATGTGTAAATACGTCCTCGTCTGTGATGACACTGTAAATGTAACCAAAGTCTTTCAGTACATTCCTCTCTCTAAATATGTTTTCATCAGATCTATAAACTGATGGCTTTGGATCAGTGGGTTTTTTCTCGTTTGTAATGTAAATAAATCTTAATTCAGTCTTTCTGTGCCGTGTTTTTCAGAACGACGAATGTCCACTGATTTTCACTGAAATCCTCTACAGTGGCTCTGCAGCTTTGAATTTAACTTTTTATTCTTATTTAGAGATCAACGTGAGAAATACAAGTGTTTTTATTCTTGGGCAACTAAACTATGCGTCACATTCTCGTGTTTGTGTCAAATGCAGCTTTAACTCAGTCATCACTAATACACTAAAATGTATTATATATAACATACATGGTGCACCTGTCTCATCATATTAATATTTTTCTCCTGACTGAGCAGAAGACGAACAGATCAGTGAAGAAAGATTTATCCTAGAATATTTACCTAAGGTATGAATAAACGTCATGGATCATAAATCATTTTACAAAGCATCACAGGTGTTTAAAGACACAGTCGTTCATCAGTGTACATTTGATTTGATTTGATTTTGGTCATCGATTCACATCATTTTCTCTTGTAAATAGGTTCAACATGATTGTGTTCCATGTTAAACCTTTTTGTTTCCCTGGGGAATCATTTGTCGTTACACCGGAGTGTCCTGACGGAGCTGCTAATTTATGTTTACGTCACTTTGATTTCTTTATATATATAAGCTTTTTGTTTGTCGCTCTTAAACGATTCTATCATAAGGCACATTGCTTCGTGACGTGCTGTTAAACATGCCGGTTCAATTCCCGTTGTGCAGGTAACTTTCAGTTTGTTAAATTGTCGTAAAAAACGGACTTTTATGCGTTAATTGATGCGTGGATTAGCTTAATGCTAGCGGCAGTTATTACGGGGTTTCCTGGCCCCGTGAGTTTGAGCACGGGTTGAATGAATGATTAATATGTGAGTGAAATTATTGTTATTATTCTGAGTGTGAAAAGGTTTGTTTGTTATGAGGTTTTTGTCCTAGATTATTGTAAAAAAAACTTTATAAAATGAGTTGAAAACTAAGGCGAATCACTGCACTCTGTCAGCGTGTTATAGACTTTACTGAAGTATATATTTTATATACTCTCTTTTTATTTAACGAATCTCTTACATTTGATCATTTCCACATGTATTCATAAATAGTTTTAAATGTATGGAGCTTGAGTGAGAGACTGTGTGTGACGTCACTCAGAAGTCAACTCCTGTGTGTCCTCGCTCAATAAAACACACAAACTCATCGGTTACATAAACACTGATGTACGACTGTCAATGAGACAAATATATAAACTGTATATAACTAAAACTATAAAAACAAACAAGGGTTCAAGATAGAAGCTTTGGACACTTTCTAAAAATGCAGTAAAAAATATTTTTGTTAATTTGTTAATTCAATTAAAACTTTGTTTAACAAGGGACAAAGAAAATGAACACATTTAATTCCATTTGTATAAAATTGATGAATATTCTTGCTCCACATTTGTTTGTCAGTGATTCAAGTGATTCAGACACATTTAAGTTTTATTGCATTTTGAAAAAGAATCCTAACATTTTTCTGGAAACGTAGTTTGTCCATTCTTTACTTACTTTTTCACTAAATAAATGAATGAATGAATAAAGAAAGTTAAACGCTGAATCTGTGCAGAGCCTTCGTGAACTCGTCCTCTGTGAACGACAACAGTTTGGCAGCTTCTAAATGCAACTGAACACAAACAGAAAATTCAGGTTAAAAACTTAGACAGAACATTTTAAACAGGTTTTTTATGAAACGCTCACCTTCTGTTTTTTCAGAAGATCAATGAGTCTGAGCTGTTTCTTAAATCCCACGATCAAATCTGCTTTCTGCTTTTTTAACATTCTGTTTTCAGCGAGGACATTTTCTTTACTCTGGTTTTCCTCCTTCATCTTGTCCTGATTTCATAAGAGAAAATCAGTTAGAGACAATTTTCACCTGAAAAACTTCATCTTGTATTTGTTTTGCTTTAGAAATCCAGATGTTCTTGAGAAAATACAAGGTCTGTGTGCTTCAGTGTCTGTGGTGTCTCTGGTTCAGTGTCAGTGGTTTTGTGTCGGTGGTGTCTGTGCTTCAGTGTCAGTGGTGTCTGTGCTGCAGTGTCTGTGGTGTCTGTGGTGCAGTGACTGACCTTGTTGATGTGTGTGATCTTGCTGAGTTGAGTCTTTGTCCTCTCCACCTCCTCCAGAGCTCTGTTCAGACGAACCTCCATGCTGCTGTGAGCAGACGCTGCTTGTTTGCTGGATCGGTTCAGATTTTCTATTTCCTGCAGGAGCAGAAACACGTGGAGCTCATGACCAGTCGACGATTGTTGTTCACAGGTGAGAACATGACAGTCAAACCTTGTTTAAAGCAGACACTTGTGTTTGAAGAGCCTCAGATTTTCTGTCAGATTCTTTCACTGAAGCTTTGTGCTTCTCCATCTGTGTTTGCTGAGAGTTGATGGTCTTCTGTAATCTGGATCGATCCTCTTCAAGATCCTTCACTTTAGCTCTGAGTTTAGCATTTTCATCTTCCTGCAACAACAGAGCAGAACTGTTACAATTCAAACAGTTGATAAATGACGTGTAAACTTAGTTTGATTGATTGTTTGTTACCTTCTTATAATTTTCACACAAGAGCTGATCCAGTTCTTCGTGTAAAATCTCCACTTTAGCCTTGAAAACTCGTATTTGAGCTTCAGAAATACCTGAAACAACAATATCATCATAATCAACATAATCTTCACATTCACAAAGTGATGACAAACGCGTCTCATCTGGACTTTGTGTGACGGCAACAGCAGATCAAACATTGTGTTCCATATTATATCATTGACTGAACTTTGTAGTTCAACACGGTCGTGATGAATTAAAGCAGAATTCTCACCTTTTAAAGGTGCCGTCTGTAACATTTAAGAGGATTTATTGGCAGACGCTGAATATTGTAATTTATAATAAAAGTAATGTTGCCTTTGTCGTGTTAGACCATACCGTTCTTTGTCACTGGCCTTGCTTTACAGCGCTGCCATCTTGGATCACCTGTTGCTATAGCAACCCAAACTGCTGTGTGTGTGTGATGACTCAAACAAAGAAGAACACCATGCTTTCTGGCCTGTGAAGGCCACCGTAGTTCCCTGACACACAGGTGAGTGATGATTAAATGTCTTCTATGAACTCTTTTACCTGCTCCTACGTTGTCTCCAACATGGGACACGTGATCGTCCACAGCGTCTTCATGAGGGACGGCGTTGTTTGTCTTCTCCTCAGTGTTGTTCATCGTCTTTGACCTCAAACACTCGTATGTTATATTTGTTTATTAAAATGTAACAGTAACACCTTAACCTTTATTTACCTTCATCTCTTTGTATATGAAAGGCAAAGATCATGTGAGTGAATTCCATCCAACCTTTCATCCTTTAGTTTGTGGACGGTGGAAACAAATGACTGTTGTTTCTAAATGTGAGAAACAAAAGAGACAAAGTGTTGTAAGATATTAAAGAAGATGCAGTGACTTCATAAAGACACGGGAAGGTGTTTCATCATGTGTCAAACGCTGTGGATGTAAACACTGTAACATACTCTTTTATTACAACTAGAGGAGTGAAGTGATGAAAGTAAATGTGAGGAGGAAACGTTTGAAGGACTAAAATGTAAAGAGACTTTGACAAAGTGACTGTTTCCTGTTGTTAGGAGCCACAGACGTGATGAGGATGAAACACAGAGCAGCTGCAGTGAGTGAGTGAATCCTCACTATTCACAATGACAAAATAAAAGCATATTCTAATCATTTAAATATATTTGAATGAACAACACAAACATCTTTTTGTACAGATTTTATTTATGAGCAAACAGTGAAAAAAGCATCTGTGACCCTGAATCCACCAGAGACGACGACGACAACAACCTCTGCATGTAGACGAGCAGAGCCGGGAATCAAACCCACAACCTTTCAGGTGAAAGACGACTCGTGGACCACAGAGGTCGTACCTGTTTGTTCCAGATCTGACGAGGATTTTCTCACACAAATACATTTAACACACTTTCAAAGATCCCTGTGATAAAAATCTCGTCCTTAAACATGGTTCCTCTCATCATTTTAAATCTGGTGGCTGCACTTCTAATGTCATTACTTTTCCACAAATAATGAGAGATCATTTTATAAATCCAACAAACTACAGTTCTTTCATTCATGATATCCAAGTCCTCTTCATCTGAAGGTCAAAGGGTCAAAGGTTGCAGCCCTGATTTAAGCCGAATCTCAGTGTTTATGAGTTGCTCCAGTCCAGCGCCTTCATGAACTCGTCTTCTGTGAACGACAACATCTTTGCCGCTTCAAAGTGCATCTGCACACAAACACACAAACCTGTGTTACATGAAAAACAGTTCAAAAATGAGTGAACGTCTGAACTACACTCACCTTCTGTCTTTTGAGAAGATCGATGAGCTTGAGCTGTTTCTTAAATCCCATAATGAGTTCAGCTTTGTGTTTTTTTAACATTCTGTTTTCAGCGAGGACATTTTCTTTACTCTGGTTTTCCTCCTTCATCTTGTCCTGATTTAACAAAAGGAGGTGGAGCCAATATCTGTGAGTTCACGTTTGTTACAACTTCGCCTCAAACAACAGAAATCACGGTTCTTACTCTCAATGATACATCTGTCAGTGTCTGTGGTTATGTGGTGACTGTGCTTCAGTGTCAGTGGTGTCTGTGGTGTCTGTGGTGCAGTGACTGACCTTGTTGATGTGTGTGATCTTGCTGAGTTGAGTCTTTGTCCTCTCCACCTCCTCCAGAGCTCTGTTCAGACGAACCTCCATGCTGCTGTGAGCAGACGCTGCTTGTTTGCTGGATCGGTTCAGATTTTCTATTTCCTGCAGGAGCAGAAACACGTGGAGCTCATGAACAGTCGACGATTGTTGTTCACAGGTGAGAACATGACAGTCAAACCTTGTTTAAAGCAGACACTTGTGTTTGAAGAGCCTCAGATTTCTTTGCAGACTCCTCGGCTAAAGCTTTGTGCTTCTCCATCTGTGTTTGCTGGACGTTGGTGGTCTTCTGTAATCTGGATCGATCCTCTTCTAGATCCTTCACTTTAGCTCTGAGTTTAGCATTTTCATCTTCCTGCAACAACACAGCACTCGCGTCACATCTTTCAAACCTTTACTATAAAGTGAGTCAAACTATCACAATAATCATTTGTAATTTATTATTAATGAATGCAGCTGCAACTTTATCAGAGTATCAAGTACCAACGCGTGTTTCTATTCTAACAGAACTGGACGTGAGAGCTGAGATCATGACGGTAAAAGTGCAAACATCTGAGTAAGTAAGAAGCTTCCCTGAGATAAACTTCAATAAAAACGTGTCCCACAGAGGGTTTAGTTTGGACGAGGCAGAGACAAGTCTCCAACATCCGGCTGAGACTGAAGGAGACCAGTGTCTTAAAAAGCTTAGTGTCTGAGTCTCAGCGAGATTAAAATGTGAACTTCTGTCCACACATTTTCTCAGATATTTACAATGATTGACAGACTGAATAATGGCACCGTCAAAAGATTTGTTTACAAAAACCATGGTTGTTGGTTTTTACCTCAGAAGGTTTCATTCAAGTGTTAAAATCAATGTGAAGGACAATGACTAACACGTCCTGTACCAGCTGAAAGACCGTGTCTTCAAAATGTAAGCAGGGATTTAAAAGATGAAAAAGAAACCACCAGTGTTTGTAAAGTTTATGTGCGTTTATGTGTATCTCATGTGATATCTTCATGCACACACACACACACAAACTCTCTTAGTACTACAATGTAGTTCTATTATTGTAATTGTTCAAATTGACCTTCTTATAATATTCACATGAGAGTTGATCCACTTCTTCCTGCAAAATCCGTATTTTTGCCTTGAAAACCCGTGTTTGAGCTTCAGAAACGCCTGAAACGCAATAATCAACATATTCAGATTAATTTTGTTAATCCAGCATTTGTTAATTTTCAGGACTGATCAGTGTCACATTTACAGATTTCTCAGTAAAGGTCAAAAGGTTTTAAAGTTATTCATTATCATTTAAGTGATCAATACTATTGTTATTTGTTTGCTTTCATAACTATTTGCACATATTTGAATGAATGAATGAATTATGAATGAACGAACATTCATGTTCACCTGATGCTACTGTGTCATGATCATCCAGAACATGTTCGTTCATCTTCTCCTCGATGTTCCTGATGGTGTTTGACAGAAAGTCTTGTGCAGCTTCTCCACACATGTCTGTGCTTCTGTCATCAACATGAACAACATGTAACAAACGTCAGTCACAGTGTAACCAACTCTCTGAACAGATAACAGTGTAACACAATAACACATTTACAAACTCACTGGGATTGACACTCAGACTTTTTCCCTGGTCTTCTCGCATGCACGTGTTGTGATGATGATGATGATGATGATGTCACTCTGTTCCTGCTCTACACCTCACACACACACAAATAACAAAGTCAAAGAGTACAAACATTACACACACACACACAGAGTAAAGTAGTTATATAAAAACATGATGCAGCACCTTCAGAGACTCCTGCACACACACACACACACACACACACACACACACACACACACACACACACACACAGAGTAAAGTAGTTATATAAAAACATGATGCAGCACATTCAGAGACTCCTGCACACACACACACACACACACACACACACAGAGTAAAGTAGTTATATAAAAACATGATGCAGTACCTTCAGAGACTCCTGCACACTGCACTGTTGTGACGTCATTGTCCTGTAGGTGAAGACTTTAATTTAATCCTGTGCTTCTATTATCACACTTCACACTCTCATATGTATGTGTGTGTGTGTGTGTGTAGGTTTTTCTTTGAGCGTTATTTGATATCTTGAGATAAGAGATCTTCATTTAGAAGTTTCCTTCTGGAGATGAGATTTTCCTCAGCTGCAGTTAAACCAGCAAAGAGACGTGTTCTCTGGTGTTTGACAGACTGAGTCAGGAATCATCATTTAGCAGTGAGTGTTTGAGACACAGTAACTCAGGTAGAACAGTGTTGTGGTCACCGAGAGAACATGTTCTTAGTTTAATATCGAGACTTTTGAAGATCGAGCCAACTGTTTTATAACATGCTTGACTCTCAGGTTGTAATGATGATGATTACCTTGAATCCTCTTCATCTTGAAAGTCTGTGAGCAGAAGTGTGGACAGAGGCGTGGACAGAACTTCACTCTGTTCTCTCTAAAATACAGAAAACACCAGGAACCTGTTTCACTTGTAAAGTGTGAACATCAACGTTCTACAGGTCTGATGTTCTAACTCTGCTGATGATGAACTCAGGAGATAACTCACCATCAGCTGCTCGGCCTCTTTGACCAGCTCTGCTGTTTTAGCTTCCAGCTCTGCATTCATGAGTCTGATGGAAATCATAAACATGTGTTTCAACGTTACAGCAACAAAACATTTAATCATTGAATGAATTTGTTACTGGGAATGATTTTTCACTACATACTGATACATTATAAACACTGACACATTATAAACACTGACACAAATACAAAATAAACACTGATACATCATAAACACTGACACATTATAAACACTGATACATCATAAACACTGACACATTATAAACACTGATAGATTATAAACACTGATACATCATAAACACTGACACATTATAAACACTGATAGATTATAAACACTGACACATTATAAACACTGATAGATTATAAACACTGACACATTATAAACACTGACACATTATAAACACTGATAGATTATAAACACTGATAGATTATAAACACTGACACATTATAAACACTGATACATTATGAACACTGACACATTATAAACACTGATACATTATAAACACTGACACATTATAAACACTGACACATTATAAACACTGATAGATTATAAACACTGACACATTATAAACACTGATACATTATGAACACTGACACATTATAAACACTGATACATTATAAACACTGACACATTATAAACACTGACACATTATAAACACTGATACATTATGAACACTGACACATTATAAACTGATAGATTATAAACACTGACACATTATAAACACTGACACATTATAAACACTGATAGATTATAAACACTGACACATTATAAACTGATAGATTATAAACACTGACACATTATAAACACTGACACATTATAAACACTGATAGATTATAAACACTGACACATTATAAACACTGACACATTATAAACACTGACACATTATAAACACTGATAGATTATAAACACTGACACATTATAAACACTGACACATTATAAACACTGACACATTATAAACACTGATAGATTATAAACACTGACACATTATAAACACTGATAGATTATAAACACGGACACATTATAAACACTGACACATTATAAACACTGATAGATTATAAACACTGATAGATTATAAACACTGACACATTATAAACACTGATACATTATGAACACTGACACATTATAAACACTGACACATTATAAACACTGACACATTATAAACACTGATAGATTATAAACACTGACACATTATAAACACTGATACATTATGAACACTGACACATTATAAACACTGACACATTATAAACACTGACACATTATAAACACTGACACATTATAAACACTGATACATTATGAACACTGACACATTATAAACTGATAGATTATAAACACTGACACACTATAAACACTGACACATTATAAACACTGACACATTATAAACACTGACACATTATAAACACTGATAGATTATAAACACTGACACATTATAAACACTGATACATTATGAACACTGACACATTATAAACACTGATACATTATGAACACTGACACATTATAAACACTGACACATTATAAACACTGATAGATTATAAACACTGACACATTATAAACACTGACACATTATAAACACTGATACATTATGAACACTGACACATTATAAACACTGACACATTATAAACACTGATACATTATAAACACTGACACATTATAAACACTGACACATTATAAACACTGATACATTATGAACACTGACACATTATAAACTGATAGATTATAAACACTGATAGATTATAAACACTGATACATATGTTCCACACAGGCTTCATGTCAGGTGGTTCTGGATCTGGATCAGTCTTTTATCCTCAGTAATTAAATTGTGTTAGATGGAGCGTCTGCTGGTGAGTCTTTGGATCAGAGACATTATCAGAGACAATCACAGAACACAGTCTTGGTCTTACTTGTATTGTTGTTCCTGAGCAAAAAAGTCCGGAGTTTGTTTTGTTGTGAGATTGGAAACAGATTTAGTCTTCTCTGTCTTTGAGCTGGACGGTGGACGTCTCTTTGTCTAAACAACCCAACAACACAGAATAACAAAGAGAATTACAGTATATCATTATTTAACATTATTTTACAAATGCTTTATATTTGTATTTCTCATTGTTGTGACAGTGATAAACCTGGAGCTACGGGATCCTTAGCTTTCTCTGATGGAAACTAATGAGCAGCTGTGTTTGACTGTGTTTGACTGTGTATAACTGTGTTTAACTGTTTTTAACTGTGTTTAACTGTTTTTGACTGTGTTTGACTGTGTTTAACTGTGTTTGACTGTGTTTAACCGTGTTTGACTGTGTTTAACCGTGTTTGACCGTGTTTAACTGTTTTTAACTGTGTTTAACTGTTTTTAACTGTGTTTAACTGTTTTTAACTGTGTTTGACTGTGTTTAACCGTGTTTGACCGTGTTTGACTGTGTTTAACTGTGTTTGACTGTGTTTAACCGTGTTTGACCGTGTTTGACTGTGTTTAACTGTGTTTGACTGTGATTAACTGTGTTTAACTGTGTTTAACATAAACATGAACATAAACATGAACACAAACATGAACATAAACATGAACATAAACATAAACATGAACATAAACATAAACATAAACATGAACATGAACATGAACATGAACACGAACATAAACAGAGAGATTGACGATACGAACCAGCGGAACCAGTGACTGACGCTTTTTTACCGAACTTCTTTCAGCCATGACTGAAACACAAGGAGAAAGGCGCGAGACAACACACAGCTGGTTGCTTAGCAACTGCTCTGACTGCAGTACGGTAGCCCATAAAAGACATTCAAAGTGTGTGTGCACACGCGCGCGTGCGGGTGTCTGGTCTCCATGAGGACTACTGGTCTACAGAGAGAGGTAACGCGCACACACACGCGGCGCGCGCTTCTGTAATGTCTATGTTGACATGTTTTGATGCAGAGACGTCAGTGCGCATGCGTCATCCCGCAGCCTGCCCTCGCTGTGCACATGCAGAGAAATCCCAGAAGTCTCAGCGGGGGGGCAGCGCCGAGCCGAGCCGAGCCGAGCCAGAGCGCTCACTCACTGTTTATACACACACAGACACACACACACACACCAGTGACAGACAGAGGAGAGCGATGTGGGATGAGGAGGAGGAGGAGGAAGAAGAAGAACAAGCTCGGCGTCTGTCCCGTTAGCATCACCGCGTCCTTCCGTCTGTTCCGTCTATGTTGTTTAATCACAACAGGAAACTGAACCCGTCCACACCGGCGGCCTGCTGCGATGGCCGAGGCGGACTCTCAGCACCAGGACCAGGACCAGGACCCTCAGCACCAGGAGCAGCGGGAGCAGGTGGAACGCGGGGCGGGGAACCTGTCCGCTCTGCCTGGTCTACAGAGCGCCGAGGCCACCGCTCTGCAGACCAGGATCAAGACCTCCATCTGGTGAGGAGCTGCTCACACACACACACACACACACACATACACTGACTGTACTGAACAATAACAGATACAGTGCACGTGTATATTTAACTAAACATGTATTTAGTCACAGGTGTGTGTGTGTGTGTTCTAGTATAAATATTAAATGGTGATTCTCAGAGTCGAACTGAATCTTTGTGTCTCTACATCTTGAATCTGAAGTGATGATATATGAGCGTATGTTAGTAATTACACTGTCAGCACGTTTATATGTGAAGGGATTTACTGTTGTTACCTGCTGATTTCATTTATACCTGAGCAACACCTGAATGACTGTCTCTCAGAGTGTCTCAGCGTTAAATGTGTCTCACAAACAGCTTAAAGACGCTCCATCAGCTTCTTAGTTACACTCGTCACGGCTTAGAGTCGTCTCGTGATTGTGACCTGTCCGGTGTGAGGACAGGTCACATGGTGTGACCTGTCCTTCTGTCTCACAGTCTGTCTCACAGTCAACAACAACCCGACCTGTCTAAGATTAAGATTTAGAGCTGGAAACTCACTCCTGTTTGATGCTGAACGTCCACTCTCACTGTCTCACCTACAGCGTCCACGGTTCTGTCCATTTGTCTTCTTTGCTCTTCATCCACAGAGGTTTATTTACTCCTCTGTCGTTCACGGTTACTTCCATCATAAGAATGAACTTTGAAGAATAAACAGTATTTATAATTATAATGAACATTAATGCTATTTCAGTTTTTGACACATTGGTGAGACCAGACTTTCTCACACTCTCAACACTGTACTTCCATACATTATTATAATAATAATTATTATTGTTATTATTATTATGTAGGCAGAAAATGACCTTTGAACTTTGAATTAGGCCTTAACGCTGTGTAAATGATGTATAAATTCTCCAGAATCATCAGTTCACGTGAACATTTGAAGCTTAATCTCAAACCTCTAATCTGATGACGTGTGGACGGTCAGTGGACAGAACAGGTGTGAGGTTTCTCATGACGTCTCATTACCGTGGCTTTAATGGTTGGACGTCTTCTGTCCGAGACAATGTTCGCTCGGTGCTCGGCGTCATGACGACATGTGTTGGAAAGACGAGCTGAGAGATGCTGAAGCTCGTCATGCCAAACATTCCTGTGCTTTATAAATAAATTCTCTTTAGACTCTGAGTGCTCGTGTTACACCGGCTTCATTCTAATTCATGCTCTGTCTCTGTTTTACAGCAAATCTGTTCAATCCCAAGTGGAAAACATTCTGGTGAGTTGTAGAAATCATCTTCTCTGTTAAATATTATGGGATATATGACAGGTTTCCACATGTTTTCTAATATTTTTATGTAATTTCATACAAATGTAAAAACAAGTGAAGACTCATGAAAGTCAAATATTAAAACATGGTTTCAGTATTTTTAAAATCCTCGCCTACTAAGGTGTCTGAGTTTAGGAAACAGACAAACGCTCATCACATGGTTCAATAAATAAGTTTGAATTCTGCATCAATGACTTATGAATGAGTGTGAGGCTCACTCTAAAGGTCAAAGCTATTTAAGGGTTTAAGGTTACTTAAATTATAAAATTGTCATGTGAATTATAGTCAGTTTAGAATACAGTGTTAATTATAGTCACAGTCATTTCTGAATGTTTTTTATCTGAGTCATATTCTCCTCATCCTGACATCCACACGCTCCATTTACAGCCGTACAATATCAGACATGGGGGGGGGGGGGGCGTTCGTGGGTCCTGGTGGGTCCTGGTGGGTCAGGGTTCCATCACTGACTATATGTACATATATGTGTATGTGCATGTATATGTATGTATATGAATGTGTATGTGTATATGTATGTATGTGTATGTATGTATATATATATATATATATATATATATATATATATATATATATACATAAAAAGGGTGCTGTATATCTGTATATTTTTATTTTTTCTACATCTTCTACATTTTCTTAATATTTTTTATACTCTGTATAGATTTTAATTTGAGGTCTACTTTTATACTTTTATACTTTTATATTTATACTTAAGTTTGTGTTTCTGTCTCCTACAACTGACTCGTAGAACCCGCACAAGATTTCCAATGTGCCTGGACGATCTGTTTAAGCACAAATGGCAAATAAAAACCTTGAACCTTGAACCTTGACAGTTTGGATGTAGGTCAGGACAGAGCAGGTCTGACCCTGGACACATGCAGGCCAAAATATCTTCAACTGGATTAGGCTGTGTGGAGGTTCTGAGGATCTTCTCACCAAACCCATCTCCTCATGTAGGTTTAAGGGTTTAAGGTTCAAGGAAAGCAGGACTTCAAATTCAATTAGTAAAACAAAAAACCTCCTTTACATTCCGACATTCTGACCCCAGACTGATGATATGAAACATGTTTGACCCTAAAGAAAAGTTCAAAAACCTAGATAAATTACAGCTCCTCACGCACTAATATAAAGACAGGCACCACCTGTCTATATACGCAGTGTATATCTATGTACATATATACAGTATATATGTATATATATATGTATATATATACATAAAAAGGGTGCTGTATATCTGTATATTTTTATTTTTTCTACATCTTCTACATTTTCTTAATATTTTTTATACTCTGTATAGATTTTAATTTGAGGTCTACTTTTATACTTTTATACTTTTATATTTATACTTAAGTTTGTGTTTCTGTCTCCTACAACTGACTCGTAGAACCCGCACAAGATTTCCAATGTGCCTGGACGATCTGTTTAAGCACAAATGGCAAATAAAAACCTTGAACCTTGAACCTTGACAGTTTGGATGTAGGTCAGGACAGAGCAGGTCTGACCCTGGACACATGCAGGCCAAAATATCTTCAACTGGATTAGGCTGTGTGGAGGTTCTGAGGATCTTCTCACCAAACCCATCTCCTCATGTAGGTTTAAGGGTTTAAGGTTCAAGGAAAGCAGGACTTCAAATTCAATTAGTAAAACAAAAAACCTCCTTTACATTCCGACATTCTGACCCCAGACTGATGATATGAAACATGTTTGACCCTAAAGAAAAGTTCAAAAACCTAGATAAATTACAGCTCCTCACGCACTAATATAAAGACAGGCACCACCTGTCTATATACGCAGTGTATATCTATGTACATATATACAGTATATATGTATATATATATGTATATATATACATTTATATATTAATATATATAAATGTGTATATATATATACTGTGTATAAAGACAGGTGCTGCCTCACAACAAGACAAGAAGTGTTTAAATCCCACTTGAAGCCGACAGAGTGTGGAGTTGGCATCTTCACTCTCTCTGTGCTGAGCTCAGTCCATGACATGGCTGTCTGTGCATTCTGTGTGTGTATATATACATACATATACATATCTATAGATGTATATATATATCTGTAGATATGTATATAAAACGGGCAGACTGCCATGGCACTGGTCTGAGTCTGGTGTGTTTGTGTTTAAAACCTTCGTTTACTGTGTGTTTATTTGCAGTCTAACAGTCTAAATGTTTAACTGAACATAGACATTAGCTGGACCTTATGAAACGTGTCTATATATACAGTATATATATATATATGTATGTATATATACTGTATATATATATACACTGTATATATAATGTATGATGTCATGATGTTAATACAGAGTTTATTCCATCCCTGCTTTGCCTTTCACAAAAGAAAGAAAAAAAAAAGAACTTGTAACCTTCAGAGGTTTTTCTTCCGTCCTCATAAATCTGATTGTTTTCTCTGTCTTAGCTCAAACTAATGTGCTGATTCACAGTAATGTTTATAAGTAAAACTTTACAGACGACCACACGCTGAAAGAAAATAGTATTTTGATGTATAAAGATGAAGTTCTGCGTTTACAGGTTCCATAATTCAATATTCTTTGAGTTTCAATATAGTTAAATAACTTTGAATCCAGAAATGTTAGTTTTGTAAGACATTACATCACATATCAGAACCTGAATTACACAGACTACACTGTTTATTCTCCTCACTCTAATAAATAAGATTTTACACTTTCACTATAAACAGATGTTATGTTTAGATCATTTTATCAAACCACTGTAATAAATAAGATTTTACACTTTCACTATAAACAGATGTTATGTTTAGATCATTTTATCAAACCACTGTAATAAATAAGATTTTACACTTTCACTATAAACAGATGTTATGTTTAGATCATTTTATCAAACTACTGTAATAAATAAGATTTTACACTTTCACTATAAACAGATGTTATGTTTAGATCATTTTATCAAACCACTGTAATAAATAAGATTTTACACTTTCACTATAAACAGATGTTATGTTTAGATCATTTTATCAAACCACTGTAATAAATAAGATTTTACACTTTCACTATAAACAGATGTTATGTTTAGATCATTTTATCAAACTACTGTAATAAATAAGATTTTACACTTTCACTATAAACAGATGTTATGTTTAGATCATTTTATCAAACTACTGTAATAAATAAGATTTTACACTTTCACTATAAACAGATGTTATGTTTAGATCATTTTATCAAACTACTGTAATAAATAAGATTTTACACTTTCACTATAAACAGATGTTATGTTTAGATCATTTTATCAAACTAAAACAAACACAAAGAGCTTTGTCAGCTGACACTGAAGGAAAAACACAGGTGTCAATAATCCAATTAACCACAGCTGAGTTCCATTTAGCTTCCATGCTGTCTCACTGTCCTGACTGTCTCACTGTCTGACTGCTGAAAGTGAACAGAGCTGTTGTTAATGAGATCAGTGATACTCTGGTAAAACATGTCTGAATGAGAGTCTGTCTGCCTGTCTGTGTGTCTGTCTGTCTGTGTGTCTGCACACAAATGTCCCGCACTGCACAAGTGTCAGTCTCACATTACACACTCTGCACAAAACTGTCTGTCTGTCTGTGTCTGTATTGCTCTGCCTGTCTGTGTGTCTGTCTGTCTGTCTGTCTGTGTGTCATATCTATGTAACAGACTTCTATTCAAGTTAACAGACTGTCGTGCACTCTGCTGATGTCACTGTTTTAAACAGTTCATGTTCTCCTGCTTCATCGTCCACATGAGGGTCGCGGGGTCACAGTTCACCAGTCAAACAACCGTCCACTCTCACACCTGAGTCAATACACAGTGTCCAAGTGACCTAATCCCCATAGTGTATGTTTGGGGACCGTGGGAGGAAGCTGGAGAAAACCCACACACACACACACACACACACACACTGGGAGAACATGTGACCTCCTGCAGAAAGACCCTCGTTCTGACCGGGGCTTGAACCGTGTGACCTCGTGACCTCGTGACCTTGTGAGCAGATAATCATCAGATGAATCAGTAGTTAAGGTTCAGTCTTCTAGCACGTGGTGTGAATGTGAATGAATGTGATATTTATATTTAGTTCCTGTTGTAAAAGTGTGTTTTATTTTGTTTCCACAGCAAGATGTTGAGAAGTTCTCAGACATCGAGAAACTCTACCTCTACCTTAAGTTGCCTTCTGGTCCCAGCAGCAGCTGCTGCTCCGAGAAAAGGTAACAACTGAAGTGTAAATAAAGATGAGAAACACTGTCGTATGTGATGAATCATGAGAACACTTAGTTCTCATGTTGTTCTTTCTTTTTCCGACTGGAAAATTCATTGCTGTAAATAATGTTTTTCAATAATCCTCAGTGAGCAGAGCGCGCTGTCGTCCAGCCGCACTCAGCAGATGCACGCGTTCAACTGGATACGCAATCATTTAGAGGAATATCCAGAGACGTCTCTGCCCAAACAGGAAGTCTACGATGAATACAAGTAAGTTTACACTTTGAACCACAATCATTGAGATCATTCATGTGCAGTTGAAGTGACAGCGTACATGTAGAGCAGTTTGACAGCCTGTGTCTCTCTGTGCTTCAGCCTCAGTATAAATAGCTGCTGCAGGAATGAGAATCACAGCAGCATGTGTTGGTAATATTAGAATGGAAAGTCTGAGTGTGTTATGTAAGTTTCTTTTTAACTCCAGCACAACATAAATACTGTGGCCTCTAGAAATATCGGCGCCGTTAGAACAAACAGGTGAAACTGTGTGTGTTTATGATGAAGAAGAAGAAGAAGAAGAAGAAGGAACCACAACACAATCGACTCACTTTATTCATCACTTTAACGACCCTCGTGTGGCGGTTACAGCAGTAGACAATGAATGGATGAGTGAATGAGTGAGTGGGTGATGCAGAGGGGAAGTGCCGCAGCAGGTCATTGTTCCCTGATGTTTAACCTGTTATTTTATATTTATATTTATCCACAAACAAAAATTCTAAATAAGGGAAATCATTGGAGACTTTATTTATACTTTATTTTAAGAGTTCATTTCTTCTTCCTCATGTGTTTGTTTCAGGGGCTTCTGTGATAATCTCAACTATCCTCCACTGAGCGCCGCTGACTTTGGCAAAATGATGAAAAACGTCTTCCCCAACATGAAGGCGCGTCGACTCGGCATGAGAGGGAAATCTAAATATCCTTTAGTGGACTGTGATGGTCTGTCTGTGTCTGTCTGTCTGTGTGTCTCTGTGTCTGTCTGTGTCTGTGTGTGTGTGTGTGTGTGTGTGTGCGCTCACAGATCACCTGCTGCTGCAGTTAAATATAGATGTGAAATAGAATAAAGTGCCACTGCTTCAGAGCCAGAGGAAGTCGCTGTGATCTCCACTTTCAAGATTTACTCCATTTATGTGTTTTACAGTGTCTATCATAAGTATTCACCCCCTTGGATGTTTTACCCTTTTATTGCTTTCATAAATCAATCATAGTCAATAAAATGTGGCTTCTTTATATAATTGTGTTTATTAACATTACTTTATAGAAATCTCTTTTCACTTTGACATTAAAGAGTTTTTTCCAATACATTTTTGTGTGAAAAAAGCAACATCCAAGGGGGTGAATACTTATGATAGGCGCTGTATGTGATTTATTTATAACTGTTATATATAAACAAACGTCTGTACCATTCAAACGGTTACACGCACCGAATGTCTCTCTGTCTGTCTGTGTCTCTGTCTGTCTGTGTCTGTATCGATGTGTTTACATCTCATGTTGCCTGGCAACCTTCCTGCGCCTCACACAGGGAACAGTATTGTTCCAGGAGCAGAGTCAGTGTGTGAGGAGTGTGATGAAAACCTCTGTGCTGCCACTGCATACACACAAACGCTCCCTCAGTGTCAGAAGGAGGACGCAGCATAAAATAATCAAGTTGCAGTTTGAAGTCGAACTTATTTCCTGTCTAATAATGTGTTGTTGTCTTAACAACAGTTTACATATTGTTACAGTGGATTAAGGAAGAGACCGTTTGTTCACATGCCAGCGTTACCTTCTCTGGATCTCCTGAAAAGTGCAGAAGGAGTGAGTATTTCACACTCGTCTGTGTCTCTGTCTGTGTGTGTGTAAACCTCCTGTGTTCTGTGTGTGTGTGTGTGTGTGTGTGTGTGTGTGTGTGTGTGTGTGTGTAAACCTTGTGTGTTCCGTGTGTGCGTGTACAGTGTGATGTCCTGGAGTCTCCGGCTCAGCTGAGCAGCATAAAGGAGGAGGTGCGGTTTGCAGCATGTGACCTGGTGTGTGAGTGGGCTCAGAAGGTTCTGAAGCGTCACTTTGACTCTGTGGAAGATCTCGCTCGCTTCCTCATCGACAGCCATTACATCAGCAACAAGTCTCTGGCTGCTCTCACGATTGTGACTGGAACAACAGGTAAACACTGACATGTAGTGGTGAATGTCTGTTACTGCACTGAAGCTGCCTCTAAACCAGACTTTTACACAGACCTTTGTTAGTGAATAATGGAAGTTTTTGTGTTTGATTCCTGCAGAGGTGAAGACCCCACAGTCGGTCTCAGCGTTCATTCCCACGGCTGAGGCTCATTCCTTTCAGCCTCAGGTGTCGAACCTGTCGTCACCTTCTGTCGATGCAAAGCAGCAGCTTCAGAGAAAGATCCAGAGGAAGCAGCAGCAGCAAGAACAGAAGCTGCACTCTCCTTCACCAGGAGACGAGCAAAGCAAGAGGGATGACGACAGTAGCCCCGCCCCTCACTCACCACCTCCGTCCATAGGCATCACGGTTGCTGCTGTACCGAGTCCCATCATGGTGAGTCAACACCACGGATTATTCTTTAGTTTCTTCATAGTCATTGAAGTGACCGACACCTAATGGAGGAGACGAGGTGAACACGTCTTCCTACCAAACTCAAGCACGTCCACTGACCCACAGCTAACTAAACAGACATGATAGGACGCTCCAGAATCACTGGATCAGAAGTCAAATCTAAAACTGTCCACAAACCTTAAGCTTTATTTAATGTTGGCAGTACCACACTGTCATGTGACGAGGCTGAGACTGCGGCCTGCAAACTGGTTCAGTGTAAATGCATCAGTGTCTTATTTACAGCTGAGGTGATAAAAGAGCTAAAAGACCATAATGGACTGATAATGACACAAAAGTAGCATTGGTCCATCCATCCATCCAACCATCCATTCATCCAACCATCCATTCATCCAACCATCCATTCATCTTCTATGGTTTTATCCTCCACATGAGGGTGATGTGTAGGTGTGCCAAACTCAGCTGACAGGGTGAAAGGTCACAGATGGACAGATGGTCAGAACCAGGTAAATGTGCTATACATTCAGACCTTCTTATAAAATCACTAACATTAACATTGTTTAGTGGATGGATTTGACATAAACCTGAGTCCAGTTCCACGATGTTACAGATAATTCTACCAACAATCCATCAAATCATCAGACACAGAAAAAACCTTGACATTTAAACCTGTTACTCAAAGACAGTCTTGTCTCATGTTGTCTGTCCTCAGGAACACAGAAGCAGACAGCTGCTGTCCCAGAGTCCTCTGACCACAGTGGAGAGCAAAGTGCTGCCCGTCAACTTCCAGATGGTGACACAGTCAGTTCAGCCGGTGAAGCAGAGTCCAAGAACCCTGCAGAACATTCTGCCCACTTCAGCTCGCCAGCGTTACGCTCAGATTCTGCCCAAACCTTTGAGCACAACTACCATCGCTCTGCACTCTCCCTCTGCCATGATCATCGCCAACAGCCCCATCAAAACTGTGATGACCACGTGTCACGTCAGCCCGCTCAGTTTGGTCAAGATGACCTCCATTTCTCTGGCCCCCAGCAGCAGCAGCAGCAGCAGCAGCAGCAGCAGCAGCTTCAGCAGCAGCAGCAGCAGCAGCAGCAGCAGCACACCCCTGACTAACAGCACTCTGCGCTCGGCCTCTGCAGGTGTCAGCAGTTCTGCAGCTGCAGAGGACGAGGGCTCCAGTCTAAACATAAGGAGTAGTTCTGCAGTCCCCAGTTTAGCAGCAGCAGTCAGCAGCAGTCGTCACAGTGTGGATGTTGAGATGGAAGTGGAAGCGATTCATAAAAACAGCCAAATACAAAGTCCCAGCCGTCTCATTTTGACTGAAGGACAAACAACGAGTAGATGTGGAGCTGCTGCACAGAGAGCGGCCAGTGTTCCCATCCCTCACAGCAGAGGCTTCTTAGGTCTGGAGGAAATATCTGTTTGTAAACACACAGCAGCTGTTAACAGCAATAATAACACTCTGCACCCGACTGCCTCCCCTCAAAACACCAGCACTGCTCCTTTACTGAGCACCAGTGGAGACAACAGTAACGCGGCATCAGCAAAGCAAGGGTTCTTATCCATTAAGAGCCTCAGGAAACGCTCGGGTCTCAGTCCAGATCTTTCACCGGTCAAAAGGGTTTTCATGCCCCAGCAGACAGCAGGGGGCGCTGCTGGTCTTGGATATGGCGTCAGAAAGACGGCGGGTTACGTCTCAAAGGCAGGAGGTCCAGTTCGACCTGAAAGTGCACCAGCGAGCAGGGAGGTGGAAGCCTGGACCGCTCACACACTCTGCACCTCCTCTTTCAGAAGCAGTGGATTTTACTCTGTTGCTAAAACACAGAATTCCATCCTGAGAAAAAACACCGGCACTGTTGTGGAAACTAGCAGCTCCGTCAGTCACGTGTTACCACGGCAACAGCAGGGACCAGAGAACCCCGGCCTCCACAAACATCCAGGAGACTCAGCCACAGGAAACCTGGACGCAGCTCAGAGCTACACTCAGTTCAGCACTGCTACTGCTACTGCTGCTGCTACTGCTGCTACTGCTACTGCTGCTGCTACTGCTGCTGCTGCTGATGCTGATGATGATGATGAGCCCTTAGAGTTTCTGAGTCAGGCTTCATCGTGCAGTCAAATGCCTCTGCAGACAGACATGGATTACTTCCACTTTGACGATGACGTCACTCAGGACAGCATCGTGGAGGAGCTGGTGCAGATGGAGGAGCAGATGAAACTCAACAGGCTGCGGGAGTTTGGTGTCTCTGTGCCGGACAACATCATGTCCACTAACCAGTCCACGGCAGCTTTCTATCATCCTGCAAACAGC
Source organism: Solea solea (assembly GCF_958295425.1). NCBI lineage: Eukaryota > Metazoa > Chordata > Actinopteri > Pleuronectiformes > Soleidae > Solea > Solea solea. The sequence continues at coordinate 387,026 of NC_081138.1, read as the reverse complement.
AGCTGTAACCTCATCCAAACTCCCACGCCCACGTCAGAGATGATGGGAGGAGCTCCGGGCCTCAGCGGGGAGAGTCCTTGCTCCCGCATGGCCTCCACCACTCCTGTGGACAGCGCACTGGGCAGCAGTCGTCACACTCCGGTCGGGACTCCGCTGTCGGGCTGCAGCAGCACGGTGCCTCCCAGTCCCGTGGAGTGCAGGAATCCGTTTGCATTCACACCCATCAACTCCAGCATCACTGGTTTCCATGACGACAGCACCGTCTCCAGCAGCCCCGTCAAACCCATGCAGAGGCCGATGGCGACGCACCCTGACAAGACCAGACTGGAGTGGATGAATAACAGCTACAGCAGCAGCAGCAGCAGCAGCAGCGGGAGTTTAACCAGGTCCAGCAGTGGGATGGGAATCCTGCCCAGTTATCAGAGTCTGACTGACGACCACTTTCAAAAACCTCACGCTTTCGCCGTCCCTCACGTGCGACACCATGACGGCAGCTTTGGTCGCTTGACTCCGGTGTCGCCGGTCGCTAACATGACTAAGCAGGAAGGCTTCGCTGTGCCCGCTCCTCTGGATAATAAAGCAATAAACAACGTGTCTGCTGCACATTTCCGATGTCGCAGTGTGAGTCCCGCCGTGCATCAGAGGAACTTCTGTGGAAACTCTGTGAACTCTGCGCTCAGTGGCCTCCGCTCAGCCGCGTCTCCCTTCAACACTCCTGTCACTCCTGAGCTGTTCACCATGAGCAGCATGGCCCAGCGCAGCCGCTCTGTGCCGCTCAACGTCATGATGCAGACGGAGGTGCTGCCCGCGCCGGGTCAGCAGTGCAGCAGCAACATCAGCAGCAACATCAGCAGCGTCCTGCTGAACAAGCTGGACGGCGACCATGACGACGCTTTACGAGGTCTGGCCGTCGGGAGTTTATCCTCCAGCTACAACGCACGTATGAACCTCACTCAGATTCTGGAGTCTGACCCCAGCCACCTTCTGATGACCTCTGACCCCACCAGGACCTGCAAGTTACTGATGGAAAATGCAGTTCACGAACAAATGATTCTCTCATCGAGTGACGAGGAGCAGCTGCAGGCACAGTCCATGCTCTTACGTCTCAACCATCATCAGCAGCAGCAAGGGCAGCAGCAGCAACAGCATCATCAGGAGCTGCACCATCAGCATCAGCAGCATCATCAGGAGCTGCAGCAGCAACAGCATCATCAGGAGCTGCAGCAACAGCATCAGCAGCATCACCAGGAGCTGCTGCAGCAGCAGCAACAGCATAATCAGGAGCTGCAGCAGCAGCATCATCATCAGGAGCTGCAGCAGCAGCATCAGCATAATCAGCAGCATCTGCAACAGCATCATCAGCATCAGCATCATCATCAGGAGCAGCAACAGCAGCTGGATTTCAGCAGCACGGTCAAAGACCTGCTGACAGACCACAGCCTCTCGGGTGGGCGTGGCCTGGTCGAGCAGGTGTCGGAGCTGACGGCAGGTGGAGCAGATTTCCTCTCTGCAAATATCAATGATCTGAATTCACTGGACACAAACCTGCTGTTTGATCCGAGCCAGCAGCAGCAGAGCCAGTATCCACAGTCCGGTCCTGAGGAGCTGTTTGAGCAGATCACAGGTGAGACACCACATCCAAGTGGACTGGACTGGTTCGAGAGCAAAGACCAGACCAGTGTTGGACTGATGGGCTGAGGACAGAGCTCTGTGTGTTCAGGCGTTTACATTTTATAAAGTTTAACCCCCAAGAGTTTGACCCAAGTGCATTTCCTCGTGGTAAAGAGAGGAAACTCTTTTAGTGTTCTGTCTTTGAAACAGAGCCATTATTATTGTCTTTGTATGAACAATAATGAAATCAATGACTCCGTCTCTTACAGCAATAATCATTTCTATCATTTTAAATCTGAGGCTTTATAGAAACATCGTCCTCGTCGTAGGAGCTTTAGGTGCTGGACTGTTTCCAGGACAATCGGATTTCATGTAAATGCATTTAAAATCATTGATGATACGTCGATCAGTGTGTTGGTGAACTAAAAATCAATGTTTTATCTAATCACAAACATAATAGTGGGACATGTGAATGATTATGTGATTATTATGTGACAGTTATTACACTTCCAGCTTGTACCTTTAAGAGACAAGTTACTGCCTTATTTTTACTAAAGTTAAGAAAAACATTCTGATTTAATCATGACTATAAAGTTCAAACGAATCCCTTTAATCTATTATGCAAAATCTGCTTCTGTGGATTGTTGAATCCAAAGAGATCGTATCATAGCAACACACACACACACACATGCGCGTGTGCAGTCTGGTGCACAGACGATCAACTCTCTCCTAAAAACATCTGTGCAAATATTTACGTCTCTGAAGCTTGCATGGTCAGGGTGAGAGGTCAGGGTGAGGGTCAGGGTGAGAGGTCAGGGTGAGGGTCAGGGGGAGAGGTCAGGGTGAGAGGTCAGGGTGAGGGTCAGGGTGAGAGGTCAGGGTGAGGGTCAGGGTGAGGGTCAGGGTGAGAGGTCAGGGTGAGGGTCAGTGTGAGAGGTCAGGGTGAGAGGTCAGGGTGAGGGTCAGGGTGAGAGGTCAGGGTCAGTGTGAGACTAAAGCTCTTTAAGGTTCCTGCTGTGGTGAAAAATAAGTTTGAAGGTTTTTGTCTGGAATGAAGAAGAAATCAAAGTGCACTGAGTTTCCTTTGGTCTGGATGAATCTTTCACTGCCTGTGTCACAGTTACTGATCAAAGAGTAAAAAGAGTTTAAAGAAAGAACCACGGACTTCCAAAGGTTTACGTCCAAACCAAAGACTTTTAAATCATCTGAAATAACTGCACTAACATCTTAGGTGTCTACAGTGAAGACATTGGTAATATTTGGAAAACATGTGTTTTTTAACAGAAAACTGTGTGTGTGTGTGTGTGTGTGTGTGTGTTGTTGGTCACGCTAACTTTATTTCTTGTACAGATTGTCTGTGTGTGTTTTTGTTTCATGGTTATTTATTTAGAACCTGTTGTTTGTACAGAACCTTTCAAACGTCCACTTTCCTCCTACAGACTGAAAACATTAGACCTGCAGGTATCTGTTCATCTTCTCTGTTGTGTAATTGTGTAGGAGGAAACGGTCTAATGATGTGACTTGCACTGTTGTGTTTAAAGTGTCCTAACATATAATAGAATCACTCTGTGTTGCAAACACATGTAGCTTGAGCTTGTTGTCGCAAACATTGTATTTATAGTTTTTAATATTTATGTCCATATATGCTGAGCCAGCTGTTTTTTGTTTAGGCTAACAAATCCTTTTATTTCATCTAACTGGAATTCTGTAGGAAATGTATCCTTTTAAAACGCTTTGCACAAAGATTAAATGACGAAATAACGATGAGCCGTGACATATAATAATATGAAGAGAACGTTGAATCTCACAGATTACAAAGTGTTTGACTTCTGTAACAGCAGATAATCCTCAGTAGAAGCTGATTTTGTTTTTAATGTGAAAACATGACTTCATTAGTTGTTTGTGTTTAATGTCGAGATGCACCATATTATCCACAGATAGGTCGTATATGTCGTATACATATATCGTATATATATTGTATATGTCGTATATATGTTGTATATGTCGTATACGTCTTATATATTGTATACATCGTATATGTCGTATACATCATATGTATTGAATACTTCGTATATATCATATATTGTATGTCGTATACATCATATATATCGTATATATTGTATATGTCATATACATCATATATAGTATGTGTCGTATAAGTCGTATATATTGTATACATCGTATATGTCGTATACATCATATGTATTGTATACGTCGTATATATCATATATTGTATATGTCGTATACATCGTATATGTCGTATACTTATATATCATATAAAGTCGTATACATCATATATGTCGTATACATTGTATATGTCGTATTCATATATATCATATATATCGTATACATCATATGTATTGTATACGTCGTATATATCATATATTGTATATGTCGTATACATCGTATATGTCGTATACATATATATCGTATATATCGTATATATTGTAGATGTCGTATATATCGGCAAACACACCAGGATCTGCGGATGTAACCAATGACGACTACATTAGGCTAAATAAGCCACTTCCTTGTTGACTTCTACAACTGGGTGAGGAAAGTTTATATCAACACCTGCTGTGACATAAATATGCAAAATATGATGTTAATTTCCCTCCAGAAGAGACTAAATAAACTTCGTGTGCTATATCAGTAAAACGTCCAGTAGGGTGCATCTCTAGTGAGATTCCTCTTTGCTTTGGAGCTGCCTTTCAGTGCAGGCTTGTTGCTGTGGTTCATTTATTTATTCATTGATTTATTTATTCTTCTTTGCATTTTAGCAAATGCTTTTGTAAGAGGAAGTGTTTGTTGGTACTGATTTTTAAAGATTTTTAAGGCTAATAAACATTTTTAAGTAGTCACGTATCCTGGAGTCAGAGTTTCTGTATTAACACAACGTGAATCACATCAACAACAGCAAGCGGCAACACACCTGTACCTGAGGAAGACCCGGTCCCTGAGGAAGACCCGGTCCCTGAGGAAGACCCGGTCCCTGGAGAAGACACTGACACTGTTACAGACAGTTCTGCAGACGTAGATTACTTTTGACAAAACATGAGAACATAAATGAAAGGAGGGCTTTCTAACTCACCAAGGAACTTCTCACTTCCACTCTCACAACCAATCTTTTAAAGCTTCTGCTTATGAGATGTGAAACTGACCTCTGACCTCTGACCCTGGACCCCCACAGCACCGGCCAGTTGATGCTTTACGGTTCAGGATATCGTGGTCATCATTGTTCAACGTTATCAGATGACATGTTGTGGACGGCAGCACAATCTCATCACTATCATCATTATCATTATCGTTGTTGTTGTTGTTGTTATTACAAAGTAATTCTAACATTATAAAACACAGCAACAGTGAAGCAAACACATGTGTTTTTATTAAATAATGAGTCATTTATACGTTTTTCAAGTTGAATTGTGACATCACAGACACAAATATTGTTGCTTTGGTCTCCTGAGACAAGAGGAGGAGGAAGAGGAGGAACAAGAGGAGGAGGAGTTCCAGGAGGAGGAGGATGGATTCACACACACACACACACACACACAGAGTGACGACAGTGTCACGGTTGTCGGCGGTTGTCGGTGAGTAAAGTCCTGACGTGACGGGGTGACAGAGGCGGAGTGATCGGTGAAGAGCAGAGGAAGAGTCCGCTGCTGCTCGTGGACGCGCCGCCGTCTTTTCTCTGCTCCGCGAGCTCGTTGTTGCTGTTGTTTCTGCGGGAGGAAGAAGAGGGAGAAGAGGAAGAAGAAGGGCGAGGACATGATGGCTGCACTTTCTCCACAGATCCGAGGACTTCCCACAGATGAGGTAAAACACGCGCTCACGTCGTCGTTTCCGTCGTTAAAAGTGCTGTTTTTCTCCGAGCGGAAGCGGAACTACTTTCTCTGTAACAGGTTTACTTTAGTACTTTAGTACTTTAGTACTGTGGACTTTTGTCCGCGGCGAGAAAACCAACAACAGGCTGTTAGCACAACCACCGCCTCTCTCTCTCTCTCTCTCTCTCTATCTACCTCTCTCTCTCTCTCTCTGCGTGTGCGTGTGTGTGTGTGTGTGTGTACGGGAAATGGCTCACACACACACACACAACACAACACAACAACCGTCTTAACTTAACGTTTTAATCTTCTGCTAAAAAACAAATTATGCTGCTAAAATGTCCTGGAAATGTAAGTTTTAAACCATAACATGTCCTCACAACCCACTAAAGACATGTGTCCTCACATAAAGACATGTGTCCTCACAACCTACTTAAGACATGTGTCCTCACAACCTACTAAAGACATGTGTCCTCACATAAAGACATGTGTCCTCACAACCTACTTAAGACATGTGTCCTCACAACCTATTTAAGACATGTGTCCTCACATAAAGACATGTGTCCTCACAACCTACTAAAGACATGTGTCCTCACAACCTACTTAAGACATGTGTCCTCACGTAAAGACACGTGTCCTCACATAAAGACATGTGTCCTCACCCTGACCTTTCACCTTTAGTTTAGTTGTGTGTTTTCATGTGTTTATATTTGACTTGTTTTATTTATCTGTGACTGACAAAGTGCTTTATAAATAAAGTTGGATTGGATTGGATTGGATTAACAGTGAGGTCTGTGTCTCACTGGGTCCAGGCTTTGGTCTCTGTGTGAAGTCCTGGTCCTGATAAAGTCAGTGTTTACTCAGACGTACTTGCTTAACATGTAAATAGTAGATAAACCTGCAGTTTCTACCACATATCTGTGTGATTATGTGTTATTTCATATAGTTATAGTTCTTTTGTCAATATAAGTGAAATAATAACAATAACGATAATGATAATAGTCATAATACATATAATAGATCATGTCACCTGACCCGGTCTGTGGTGATGACAAACACAATCATGTTAGTAATAAGTGATGAACCAGATAACAACTTCACTCTTTCCCGTTCACTATCATGACATTTCATGACGATGAGTCACAGTTTACAGCCATGACAGGAAATGATGTCATTAAGATGATCCAGAGTAAACTCTGCATGTGTGCAGTTACATGGATGTGATGGTCAGTCACTGTCACTGTCAGTGTCACTGTTACTGTCACAGTCACTGTAACTGTAACTGTCACAGTCACTGTCACTGTAACTGTCAGTGTCACTGTAACTGTGACAGTCCGTAACATTTTCATAGGTTCGATGACTAAAATGTTGGATTGTAGCAGAATAGTTTGAAGTTTATAAACTAAACTCGTGTGTGTGTGTGTGTGTGTGTGTGTATATATATATATTCATTATAGATATTTTCATTATTTCTTCCAGGAAGAGACCAGAATTCTGAAAGTGAAGGTCGTTGGTGGGATCGGACTGGCCAAAAAAGATATCCTTGGAGCCAGGTAAATTCTCGAGCTGTGTCTCTGACATGTCTCTGACATGTCTCTGTCATATTGTCTCTAACATGTCTCTAGCGTGTCTCTGGCGTGTTGTCTCTAACGTGTCTCTAACATGTCTCTGTTGTGTTGTCTCTCACATGTCTCTAACGTGTTGTCTCTAACGTTTCTCTGACGTGTTGTCTCTAACATGTCTCTAACGTGTCTCTGACGTGTTGTCTCTAACGTGTCTCTGGTGTGTTGTCTCTAACGTGTCTCTAACATGTCTCTGGCGTGTTGTCTCTCACATGTCTCTAACGTGTCTCTGACATGTCTCTGTCATACTGTCTCTAACATGTCTCTGACATGTTGTCTTTAGCGTGTCTCTGGCGTGTTGTCTCTAAGGTGTCTCTGGTGTGTTGTCTCTAACGTGTCTCTAACATGTCTCTGGCGTGTTGTCTCTCACATGTCTCTAACGTGTCTCTGACATGTCTCTGTCATATTGTCTCTAACGTGTCTCTAACATGTCTCTGTTGTGTTGTCTCTCACATGTCTCTAACGTGTTGTCTAACGTTTCTCTGATGTGTTGTCTCTAACATGTCTCTAACGTGTCTCTGGCGTGTTGTCTCTAATGTGTCTCTGATGTGTTCTCTCTAACGTGTCTCTGGCGTGTTGTCTCTAACGTGTCTCTGGCGTGTTGTCTCTAATGTGTCTCTGATGTGTCGTCTCTAACGTGTCTCTGGCGTGTTGTCTCTAACGTGTCTCTGGCGTGTTGTCTCTAACGTGTCTCTGTTGAGTCTCTAACACGTCTCTAATGTGTCTCTAACGTGTCCCACAGTGATCCGTATACAAGGCTGTCCCTGTACGACCCGGTGAATGGAGAGATCACGAGTCTTCAGACCAAAACAATTAAGAAGGTGAGTGAGTGAGTGAGTGAGTGAGTGAGTGAACGAACGTCTGCAGTCAAAGTTAAACGTGTGAAGATTATCATTTTATTTCTAATCTCACCTGATTTTCAGACTCTGGACCCAAAATGGAATGAAGAGTTTTTTTTCAGAGTAAGTGAAACTTGATTTGCAGACATTAGTGTTCATAAATACATTATTGTAAGTAAACATGAACGTTCCTTCAGATAATCTTGTTCTAATGTTATAATCTTTCATCATATTAAATAAATCTCTGTGTTTTCAGGTCAATCCGAGCAAACATCGTCTTCTGTTTGAGGTGTTTGATGAGAATCGTCTGGTAAGTTTGATTTTAAAATTGTATAAATTTACTCTTTGTTTACATCACACAACATTTAAAAAGCTGAAATATGACGAGACCTGAGAAATCATGAATGAATCTGGAGAACTCAACAGAAAGAATTCTAACAGCACAGAAATGTTTGAACACAGTTTCATCACAAGCTCGATCACGTGTCAGTACGTGACAGATGTCAGTACGTGACAGATGTCAGTATGTGACAGATGTGAGTACGTGACAGATGTGAGTACGTGACAGATGTCAGGTCCAGTGACAGACGTCAGTACGTGACAGATGTCAGTACGTGACAGATGTGAGTACGTGACAGATGTGAGTACGTGACAGATGTCAGGTCCAGTGACAGACGTCAGTACGTGACAGATGTCAGTATGTGAGAGATGTCAGGTCCAGTGACAGACGTCAGTACGTGACAGACGTCAGTACGTGACAGATGTCAGGTCCAGTGACAGACGTCAGTACGTGACAGACGTCAGTACGTGACAGACGTCAGTACGTGACAGATGTCAGTACGTGACAGATGTGAGTACGTGACAGATGTGAGTACGTGACAGATGTCAGGTCCAGTGACAGACGTCAGTACGTGACAGATGTCAGTATGTGAGAGATGTCAGGTCCAGTGACAGACGTCAGTACGTGACAGACGTCAGTACGTGACAGATGTCAGGTCCAGTGACAGACGTCAGTATGTGACAGATGTCAGTACGTGACAGATGTCAGTATGTGAGAGATGTCAGTACGTGACAGAAGTGAGTACGTGACAGATGTCAGTACGTGTCAGATGTCAGTATGTGACAGATGTCAGTACGTGACAGATGTCAGTACGTGACAGATGACTGTGGCTTTTGAGACTAAATGTCAAACCCTGTTGTTTCTTTGCTTCAGAATGACTGTTGTGTTCTGTTCTGACCTCATATTTCATATTTTCTGGTCGCTCAAATAAATTTGAGTCAAAAATATTTCTGATGTCCAAACCTAATCTCTTTGTAACCTAAAGTGTGTTTACCGTGAAACACGATTCATATTAAAGTGGGGAAAAGTGTCACATTAGCGTGTCCTCACTCACACAGCTGCCCTTATTTTGCCTTGGGTTTGTGATAATGTTGGAAAAGTGACACATGTTATTACTCACACATGTAAATATGGGCAAATCTGGCTAGACCAGCATGTCACCGAGGGCGGAGCCAGTATCACGCACAGCTGTATAATACTGTGGTGTTTTTGTAAATCGTAAAGCGTAAGTCTCACGCCTGGTTCATAAACGTGTGTCTATGACCTGATCACCTGACCTGATCACCACGCCCCCATATATTCATGTCCCTTGAGTTTGCGACACCGAGATGTGGAAAGTGATTGTGTTTGTGGGACACACGGTGGTGTAGTGGTTAGCACTCTTGCCTTTGCAGCAAGAAGACGTGGGTTTGTGACCCGGTCAGAACAAGGGTCTCATGCTCTCCCTGTGTGTGTGTGTGGGTTTCCTGTGTAATTCATGGAAGATGAATGAGTGAGACCAGGATGGACCTCAGCACCTGTGTCTGAGCCACACGACAGTAAACATGTGTGTCATGTGCTCAGAAACCACATGACATCCCAGACTCTGGTCTGTGGTGATTAACAAAGATCTCGTATGTTTTGAAGTGTGAGTGTAACACACTCGTCTGTGTGTGAGGCTCAGCTGATTTCCAGGTGTGTAACTCCTGCACTTCTTACACTTCTTCTCCACTTTGACCAACAACACGCTCACACTCAGATTTGATGTCCATCTGAAGGACAGAAAGTCGCACAAACACAAACACAAACACAAACACCACAATCTCATGTTATTTCGAGATTTTCTGGATGTTTCTAGAACACCAGCAGTCACATGATCACACAAACCAGGCTGGGTGTGACTGACTGTATCTGTCTCGTCATGCTCAGGTTCAGTCACTGTGTGTGTGTGCGTGTGTGTGTGCGCGTGTGTGTGTGTGTGTGTGTGTGTGACAGAACACGTGTGAAACGTGTTCATTTCTGTCTGATAACAGCAGTTGATTCATTCTTCTGTGCATATGTCTTTGGCCGCCGTTAGTTTGTCTGTTTGTGTGTCTGTTTGTTTGTTTGATTGTCTGTCTGTTTGTTTGATTGTCTGTCTGTTTGTTTGTTTGTCTGTTTGTTTGTCTGTCTGTCTGTTTGTTTGTTTGTCTGTCTGTTTGTTTGTCCGTCTGTTTGTTTGTCTGTCTGTCTGTTTGTTTGTTTGTCTGTCTGTTTGTTTGTCCGTCTGTTTGTTTGTATGTTTGTTTGTTTGTCTGTTTGTTTGTTTGTCTGTTTGTTTGTTTGTTTGTATGTTTGTTTGTTTGTCTGTTTGTTTGTCTGTCTGTTTGTTTGTTTGTATGTTTGTTTGTTTGTATGTTTGTTTGTTTGTTTGTCTGTTTGTTTGTTTGTCTGTTTGTTTGTTTGTCTGTTTGTTTGTCTGTCTGTTGCTATGATCAGTCGTGATGTGGATTTGGTGAAATATCCCAATCATCATCGTTGCTTTGTGTCAGAAGTTGTAATAAGAGATTTGTGATTAAATCTCTCACTTTTCTTTTTTCCTTCTTAAAATAAGAACATGTTAACTTGTGTTCACACACACACACATGTTCTCACTTTGCCCGCATGCACGACATCTTTTAACCTAAATGTTCTGCAGCCTCAGGCGAGACAGAATCCCTGAGTGTGAGTGAGGGAGTGAGGGAGTGAGGGAGTGAAGCGATGGTCAGTGAAGAAGAGCGGACAGGGAGGGTGGAGTGGATCCACCACTAATACATTTGTCATTATATTAAATATTTATATTCATTTCTGAAAGTACAAAGCAGTTTTTAACTGTAAATGTTCTCTAAATTCTTTGAACTGAAGAATTCTAAACAACAGCTTTTTCTATAAACAGTAAAGTTGATATATGGTCTGTGACTTCCTGTCCAGACACAAGCACAGGGACACGCCTCTTTGTGGAGTTCCGCCTCCTGATTGGATAAAGTTATTGTGAGATTTACTGTAAGACCTCGTGACTGAGACCTCGTCACCGACCAAACCGATCCTCTCTTTAAATACTCACTGTCCTTTAGTGAGTTATGTCTGTTACACAATCATCTAAGACCATGATCCCACTCATTGATTATTAATCCATTACTAAATGTTTAAATGCACTTATTGTAAGTCGCTTTGGATAAAAGCGTGTGCTAAATGACATGTAATAATGTAATGTAATGAATCATCAACTATTCTGATAATCAGTTTGAGAATTCATTAAAGCTGAAGCATTTTAGTTTTGAGAGAAAACCAGTAACAGCAGCAGCAGCAGTAACAGCAGCAGCAGCAGTAACAGCAGCAGTAAAAGCAGCAGCAGCAGCAGCAGTAACAGCAGCAGTAACAGCAGCAGCAGCAATAACAGCAGCAGCAGCAGTAACAGCAGCAGCAGCAATAACAGCAGCAGCAGCAGCAGCAGTAACAGCAGCAGCAGCAGTAGTAACAGCAGCAGCAGCAGCAGTAGTAACAGCAGCAGCAGTAGTAACAGCAGCAGTAGTAGTAGTAACAGCAGCAATAACAGCAGCAGCAGCAGTAACAGCAGAAGCAGCAGCAGTAGTAACAGCAGCAGCAGCAGCAGCAGTAGTAACAGCAGCAGCAGTAGTAACAGCAGCAGCAGCCTCTGGTGGATCATAATCATATCCTCTTAAACATTGACTGACAGACTGAGTAGCAGAGTCATTTATGCAGTGATTAATAAATCAGATCCTCACTCACTGTAACATGAGGTGGATTTATTTTTATTATTTATTATTATTATTATTATGTTTTTTTTGTTTATTATTATTATTACTATTGTTATTATTTATTGTTATTATGTTTTGTTTATTATTATTGTTATTGTTATTATTATCATTATTATTATGATTTATTCTTACACATAAGATAAGAATGATTCCCGTCAGTCCGCTGCATATTTTCTCTGCCTCTGAAGGAACTTCAGAATCCAGTATCGTCCTCAGTCATTTCCTGTCATTCGATAGCAGTGGGTAAAAATATTTGTGGGGGGCACAGAGCGGAGGAAACATGAGCAGCAGCAGGAAGTCCACAGTGTGTGTGTGTGTGTGTGTGTGTGTGTGTGTGTGTGTGTGTGTGTGTGTGTGAGTGTGAGTGAGTGAGTGTGAGTGAGTGAGTGAGCGAAACACTTGGAGTTAATGAAACTTGTCAGTGTTTTGAGGTTGTGGGTTAGAGTTCCTCAGACTGACCTGTGGGAATGTGTCACGTCTCAAACTGAACCACTGACCTCCTCTGACTTACTGCAGAGGAATGGAAGTTGTCACCAGAGCTATTTTGGCAAAGTACAGCTAATGATTGTGATCACAGAACACGACTCGCAGCAGCAGCAGCAGCAGCAGCAGCAGCAGCAGCAGCAGCAGCAGTTGCTTTGCTTTCCTTTTTTCCAACCAGTGAGTTAGAGCATGCGGCGCTCTCTGGCGCTGCAGGGATTACACAGTTAACGGATGTCACGGCGGCTCCGCTTGCATTTTGCGTCAAGGAGAAGTAACACGGACCCTCTGTCAGACGGAGCTCAGAGACCCGCAGAGAGTCTGGCACACAGCTCCGTCCACCTGAAGGTGACTCCTCTGTCACCAGACTACGCTAATCTACAGCGCTACTCCTCAGTATTCATACCCCGGATTAACACTGGAGGACGCAACAAGAAGAACGTTGTCCAGATCTCTCTGCAGCCGTGCGGGAGGCTCAGCGGTCAGGCACGTGGCAGCGTAGAGGATGGAGATCAGGGAGCAGCTGGTGCTGGCTCTGACGGAGGCTCGTGCAGCAGCAGCAGCATGGCTAGTGATGCCGGGTACTGTAGCAGCAACAGCATCTTTGAGCCAGAGGCTCCAGAAAAGCACAGGACCCGCTCCAGGTCCACGGTCCCTCTGAGACGCTGCTCCTCCCTGGTTATATTCTCAAAGAGCCCCAGCAGCACCCCGCCTGCCTCCCCGGTGAGTCCTGTGGCTGCTCTGCCACCGGCCAGGGCAACTCAGCCGTCGTCTCTTCACACGTGTGCCAGTGAACTCTCACAAGACGACGACGACGACGTGACTTGTAAAGGGTCGACCGCGGCGGTCGTCGGCCATCGTCTCTCTAAAGGAAGTTCAAGTGATTTCAGGGACAAACACATGGTGCACTTTAATATTCCTGTGCAGGATAAACCAACATACAGAATGGAGGACAGGAGGACAGTAACGGACCCGTCACCCATCCTGGAGCGGTCCAACCGTCACTCCAGCTGCTTGTTGTTGCACTTTGCCCACCAGAGACCGACAACCACAGCGAGAGTTAACGTGGAACATCCTGACGCTCACAAAAAACTCTATCGCAGCACGTCAGCGTGTTTGTTCTCGACTAAAGCAGCAGACAGAACTCACACGGGCCGCTCGTGTGTCAAAGGCCAGGAAACGGCGGAGGGAAAGCGCGGCCATCGAGCCATTCAGAGGAGCTTCTCCCTGGAGGTTCCCTACGCCAACACGGGAATCTCATGTCACGTCTCCAACCCCAGTCTCTGCAGCCCTCACTCTCCACACGTGCACATTCACCTGTCTCCTCACTGTCCTGTGTCCAACCTACACAACTGTGAGTTTGACCACGACGTCACACAAACGTCCAAGAGCCCAGAGGAGAAGGTGAGTGTGTGTGTGTGTGTGTGTGTCAGCGTCAGCGTGTGTGTGTCAGCATGTGTGTGTGTGTGTCAGCAACAAAACAATCCTCCACGGCTTCAGGAGCAAATGTCAGGATATGAGAATGTTGTTCAACTGGTTCAAGTAGATTCTGAACTGCACTGGTTTGTGAAGTGACTTCTGAAGACCCCTCATGATGAATCCATGATTTATATCTCAGCTTATTGTGATGCGTGTGTGTGCGCGCGTGTGTGTGTGTGTGTGTGTGTGTGTGTGTGTGTGTGTGTGTGTGAGAACAACCTTCACAAACTGAGACCACGGCAACAACAAGTGTTTGGTTACAGGACACTCACACATTCATGTCTTTACTCATTACTTTGTAAAAAGAGTGAATGAGTGAAAAGTTGTTTAAATGTTAACTTTAGAACAAGTGTGTGTTTGTCATGTTGTGTTAGCGTTAGCGTTAGCGCTGAGTGTGTGTAACGGCCTCAAGTATTTACCTCGGCTAATTTTAGTGCTGGGAAAACCGGTTATTAATAAACTGCTCTGAAATATTCACCCCGACTCCAGAGAGTCTGCTGCTGCTGCTGCTGCTGCTGCTGCTGCTGCAGCACTGTTACTGCTGCTGCTGCTGCTGCTGCACTGTTACTGCTGCTGCTGCTGCTGCAGCACTGTTACTGCTGCTGTTACTGCTGCTGCTGCACTGTTACTGCTGCTGTTACTGCTGCTGCTGCTGCGAGTTGATTTACAAGCGATATTAGTGTGGTGTGTTTACAGGTTGTCATGTGATAAAGTCTCTTCCAGTAATTGGCTCGTCTTATTATTTTATTTTATTTTATTAAAGATCTAGATTATCTTTTGTTAATCTGGATTATATTGTGCTAATCTGGATTATAAAGTGTCTATCATAAATATTTATCCCCTTGGATGTTTAACCCTTTTATTGCTTTCATAAATCAATCATAATCATGGTCATAAAATTGGCTTTTTTCACACAAACATTTATTGGAAAAAACTGTTTAATGTCAAAGTGAAAACAGATTTAATGAAACATTAACTTTAAGTAAAGTTAATGAAAGTGTATAAAGAAATATAATTGTTTGCATAATTATTCACCCCCTTTTTAATTGAATGGTCTAATTCAATAGCGGTCCATCCAATTGGGGCCAATAGTCTCACAATTAGTGAATGTGGGCGTGTCTCAAGTGATTGAGGTATAAAACACCTGTGTGTGTGAAGGGTCCAGAGACTGGTTGATCAGTATTCCTGGTTACTATTACACCTTGAAGACAGAAGAACGCTCCAAGCAACTCAGGGAAAAGGTTATTGAAAAGTACAATTCAGGTCATGGATACCAAAACATTACAGTGAAATCAATCATCAAGAAACAGAAGGAATATGTGTGCACATGTGTGAAGGCCGCCTCGTAAACTGAGTGACCTACAAGTGAGAGACGAGTGAGAGAAGCTACCGAGACCCTTACAACTACTACTGTGTGTGTGTGTGTGTGTGTGTGTGTGGAAGAAGATTCTTTGGTCTGATGAGACCAACGTTGAGCTTTTAGGCCATCAGACATCAGGACCCAAACACACACACCGTCCCCACTGTGAAGCCCGGTGGTTTCTCAGCAGCCGGCCCTGGAAGGCTCGTAAAGATAGAGGCACAATGAGGGCACAATGAATGCTGCAAAATACCCCGAAATCCTGGGGGACAATCTTATTCAGTCTGCAAGAGAACGACGGCTGGGGAGAAGTTTTATCTTCCAGCAAGACAATGGTCCAAAGCACACTGCACAAGCGACACAGGAATGGTTTAAAAAGAACCAGGTAAATGTTCTGGAGCGGCCGAGTCAAAGCCCAGACCTCAGTCCTATAGAGAATTTGTGTCTGGACTTGAAAAGGGCTGTTCATGCCTGATACCCACACAACCTGACACACCTGGGGCACTTTTACAAAGAAGAGTCACTGAGACTGCAGCCACTGAACACTCACACTGATGAATCCTTATGCACACATGCAGATTATATTCCTTTATATCGTTTTCTTTATAGAAATCTGTTTTCACTTTGACATGAAACAGTTTTTTCCAATAAATGTTTGTGTGAAAAAAGCCACATTTTATTGACCATGATTGATTTATGAAAGCCATAAAAGGGTTAAACATCCAAGGGGGTGTATACTTATGATAGGCACTGTATTGTGTTAATCTGGATTATAGTATTTAGTTAATCTGGATTATATTTTCACATCCAAATTGTCAGCGGTCACTAATGGAAACAGATGCTCGTCCACAGAGCAACAGATGTGTGGTTTGTACACGTTTATGATGTCACTAAACAATAGACAATAAACAGGAAACAGGAAGTTCCAGTGAAGTCAGATCAACTGGAAGAAAAATGTGATGATTTAAGTGGAAAGTTTTCTAGTTACTCACGTCTGCTCATGACTGGAATAATGACACCCCGGTGATGTCACTGGCTCATTTCTGCTGCTGTGCTGGGGATTATTATGGTCTGTCTTCCTTATCTGCAGTGCTGTCATAATCCCATATACCCTGTGATGAGTAAGAGAACAACCATGTGTGATCACATGACCCAGGTCAGGTGACAAGCTGATAAACATCTGATAATAAACATCTGATAATAAACTCATCCACAAAATCCCCTTCACGTTAGATAATGAAGTAGTTTTGTGTTTGACTGTGGTCGCCGTGGTGACTGTGGTAACGGAGGTGACCGTGGTCGCCGTGGTGACCGTGGTGACCGCGGTGACCGTGGTGAACGTGGTGACTGTGGTGAGGGTAATTGTGAGTTGTTTGTACCTCTGGTTGAGAGACACTCAGACACTCAGACTTCCTTCATCACAGCTGTGAGAGGAGATAGCAGCTCTGTCACATCCTGATCAGGATTATCACAGACTCTGATCCTGTTCAGACCTGGTCTTAACATCCATGAGTGATCCAGTCACAAGTGAACAGCCTTCTACACTCACTGAGTCATTTCTCTCCATCAAAACTACTCGTCCATGAGTGTCTGAGTGTCTCTCAACCAGAGATTCAAACAACTCACAATTACCCTCACCTCTTATTGATGGAAGGAGTATTATGGTCTGTTAACCACAGTGTGCTGATGATGTTTGTGTCTAATGAAGTGATGACAAATCACAGCTGAAAACGCACACACACACACACACACACACACAATGACAATGACATCTGGTGATAAAGATAAAAAGTGACCAAAGAGCAGCTTTGTGATGAGTTCACATCGTTTTCATGTGTGAATGAGAGTTAAGATTCAAGTGAAGCTCATGTGAACCAGTTTGTGCGTGGACTTCATGTTGTTGTCATGAACCTGACGTGTGTCTCTGTCTCTGTCTCTGTCTGTCTCTGTCTCTGTCTCCTCGTCAGACACGTGATGACTTCCTGGGACAGGTGGACGTTCCTTTAAATCAGATACCGGTGAGTGGCAGCAGCGCGTTGACTCAGCGTGTAAACTGGCCCTTATTCAAGTGTCTGTTCCACTTCATTTTGTCTAGTTTTGGAAACACAGTGTGTGGTGTTTGTGTTCTGTCCCTTTGTGTTTGGTTATAAATATAACTCCCACACATTCACCCTCATGGAGAAGTGTCATCCATTCACTTCATGTGATGATGGTGTTTTTGTTTCCGTCTCAGACAGAAAATCCTAACACTGAGAGACCGTACACGTTCAAGGATTTTCTGCTTCACCCTCGAAGGTCGGCATGATTTCATCTTTCTGTGCATGTTTACACGTGTTCATGAGCAGCAGCAGCAGCAGCAGCAGCAGCAGCAGCTGCTGTCGTCGGCCTCTCCTCCTGATGTTTCTTTCTCTCTGCAGCCACAAGTCCAGGGTCAAAGGTCATCTACGTCTTAAAATGACCTACCTGCCGAAAAACAGCGGTTCAGAGGAGGAGACGTCCGATCAGACGGAGGACATGGATGTGAGCTCAGCTTCTATCTGCTTCTTAAAGCCCCTGTAACAAACACTGAGTGTGTTGTAAAGTGTGTGGATGTTTGTGCCGTGCAGCCTGGGTGGGAGCTGCTGGAGTCTCAGGACATGTCAGGACCCAGACAGAGCCAGGTCCTGCCTCCTCTGCCCCCTGGCTGGGAGGAGAGACAAGACAATCTGGGAAGAATCTACTTTGTTAATCATGAGACGAGAAGCACGCAGTGGCAACGGCCCACAGTGCAGTAAGACTCCATTCACACTGTGTCTCTGTCTCTGTCTCTGTCTCTGTCTCTGTGTGTAGTACTGACTGTGTGTGTGTGTGTGTGTGTGTCTCCACCACAAACAGAGACAATGACCTGGAGTTGCTCACGAGACAGAACAATAATGCAGAGGCGGAGCATGCGTTCATCACACGCAGACAGATCTCAGACCACGAGGAGAACGAAACTCAAGAATCTCCTGAGGTAAAATCTCCTCTGTGTGTGTGCGCGCGCGTGCGTGCGTGCGTGCGTGCGTGTGTGTGCGTGCGCATCATGAGTATCAGACGGCAAGTTCATTCATTTGTATTTAAATCACATTTCAAAGGTCAAACTAAAGTCATTGTTGTTCTTGTTCTCTGATCATCCATGACTTCTTGTGATTCCTTTTGTCTTCTTCTTTAATCCACGTCCAACTTTCATTTGCATCACTTCACCAGTAGCTTTGATTGTGTGTGTGTGTGTGTGTGTGTGTGTGTGTGTGTGGTCCTGCAGAGCTGGGAGATCCTGACAGAGGAGAACTCGGCCGTGTACAGTAACGAGCTTGCGTCGCCTCCTCCCCAAATGCCCGCAGACCTCCAGTCCATTCGCTGTGAGCTGAGACACATGCAGGTTTCTGGGGCCACAGCTGGTGATCAGCGCACCTCCCACACGGTGAGTCATGATGTGTGAGGCAAGAGACACTCGTGACCACATTAATACAAATAAACATGTACATGTGATGCACACATGGGATGTTTGACATGTGCATCACATGTGATGTTTGACATGTGCATCAACATGTGATGTTTGACATGTGCATCAACATGTGCATCACGTGATGTTTGACATGTGCATCACATGTGATGTTTGACATGTGCATCAACATGTGATGTTTGACATGTGCATCAACATGTGCATCACGTGATGTTTGACATGTGCATCACATGTGATGTTTGACATGTGCATCAACATGTGATGTTTGACATGTGCATCAACATGTGATGTTTGACATGTGCATCACATGTGATGTTTGACATGTGCATCAACATGTGCATCACGTGATGTTTGACATGTGCATCACATGTGATGTTTGACATGTGCATCAACATGTGATGTTTGACATGTGCATCACATGTGATGTTTGACATGTGCATCAACATGTGATGTTTGACATGTGCATCACATGTGATGTTTGACATGTGCATCACATGTGATGTTTGACATGTGCATCAACATGTGATGTTTGACATGTGAATCAACATGTGATGTTTGACATGTGCTTCACATGTGATGTTTGACATGTGCATCAACATGTGCATCACGTGATGTTTGACATGTGCATCACATGTGATGTTTGACATGTGCATCAACATGTGATGTTTGACATGTGAATCAACATGTGATGTTTGACATGTGCTTCACATGTGATGTTTGACATGTGCATCAACATGTGATGTTTGACATGTGCATCACATGCGTTAGTGTAAACTGATGATTGTTGTCTTTGACGTCCTCAGAATCATGCAAGTAATTCAAGCCATTCCAGTCGCAGGCGGAGCTCCCAGACTCCACCTGGAGAGGAACATCCTGTTAATCCAGTGGTGAGTGTGTGTGTGTGTGTGTGTGTGTGTGTGTGTGTGTGTGTGTGTCATGATTATCTTTCCTGTTTATTGATCATTGTATGAAATCTCTGTGATTCCACAGCTGCTTCCGACCTCCACTGGTTTACCTCCAGGCTGGGAGGAGAAGCGTGATAATAAAGGAAGACGCTATTTTGTAAACCACAACACTCGAACCACGACATGGAATAGACCTCTCATACAGGTTTAATACCTCACTTCACACTGATGAATTTTAGATTTCACAAAATGCCATTTTTATAATGTTCATGTTTGTGTTTTTACTGACAGAGGACCTCAGAGGCAGCAGTAGCAGCAGCAGCAGCAGCAGCACCAGCAGCAGCAGCAGCAGCAGCAGCACCAGCAGCAGCAGCAGCAGCAGCACAAGCACAGAGCGGTGCAGGTTCATCCCAAAGCCCCACCACGTCTCCAATGACAGCGCCCCCTGAGGTGTCTCCTCAGCAGACTCCCAGCCCTGAGGCCCCGCAGGAGTCTGGCTCTCTGCCGGCGGGGTGGGAGGTCCGCAGCGCTCCTAATGGACGACCTTTTTTCATCGACCACAACACGAAGACAACAACCTGGGTGAGAACGGGGGACTTCTCTGTGTTCATGTGCTCATGTGCTCATGTGCTCATGTGTCTCTGTGTTCATGTGTTCATGTGTTCACATGCTGATGTGTTCATGTGCTCATGTGTCTCTGTGTTCATGTGTTCATGTGCTCATGTGCTCATGTGTTAATGTGTCTCTGTGTTCATGTGTTCATGTGTTCACCTGCTGATGTGTTCATGTGCTCATGTGTCTCTGTGTTCATGTGTTCATGTGCTCATGTGTTCATGTGTCTCTGTGCTCTTGTGTTCACGTGCTGATGTGTTCATGTGTTCATGTGCTGATGTGTTCATGTGTTCACATGCTGATGTGTTCATGTGTTCATGTGCTCATGACCTTTTTGTGATGCAGCCCTGAGGGAGACTAGAGATTGAATTCATGAGCCTCAATAGAGGAACCTACTTTTTCAGCAGTTTATTTCTACCAAAAGAAAACTCTAACCCTCTTTAACTCTCTTTAACTCTCTTTAACTCTCTTTAACTCTAACCCTCTTTAACTCTCTTTAACTCTAACCCTCTTTAACTCTCTTTAACTCTCTTTAACTATCTTTAACTCTCTTTAACTCTAACCCTCTTTAACTCTCTTTAACTCTCTTTAACTCTCTTTAACTCTCTTTAACTCTAACCCTCTTTAACTCTCTTTAACTCTCTTTAACTCTCTTTAACTCTAACCCTCTTTAACTCTCTTTAACTCTAACCCTCTTTAACTCTCTTTAACTCTCTTTAACCCTCTTTAACTCTCTTTAACTCTCTTTAACTCTCTTTAACTCTCTTTAACTCTAACCCTCTTTAACTCTCTTTAACTCTAACCCTCTTTAACTCTCTTTAACTCTCTTTAACTCTAACCCTCTTTAACTCTCTTAAACTCTAACCCTCTTTAACTCTCTTTAACTCTCTTTAACACTAACTCTCTTTAACTCTCTTTAACTCTAACCCTCTTTAACTCTAACTCTCTTTAACTCTCTTTAACTCTAACTCTCTTTAACCCTCTTTAACTCTAACTCTCTTTAACCCTCTTTAACTCTCTTTAACTCTAACCCTCTTTAACTCTAACTCTCTTTAACTCTAACTCTCTTTAACCCTCTTTAACTCTAACTCTCTTTAACCCTCTTTAACTCTCTTTAACTCTAACCCTCTTTAACTCTCTTTAACTCTAACCCTCTTTAACTCTCTTAAACTCTCTTTAACTCTAACTCTCTTTAACTCTCTTTAACTCTAACCCTCTTTAACTCTAACTCTCTTTAACTCTAACCCTCTTTAACCCTCTTTAACTCTCTTTAACTCTAACCCTCTTTAACTCTAACTCTCTTTAACTCTCTTTAACTCTAACCCTCTTTAACTCTAACTCTCTTTAACTCTCTTTAACTCTAACTCTCTTTAACCCTCTTTAACTCTAACTCTCTTTAACCCTCTTTAACTCTAACTCTCTTTAACCCTCTTTAACTCTAACCCTCTTTAACTCTCTTTAACTCTAACCCTCTTTAACCCTCTTTAACTCTCTTTAACTCTAACTCTCTTTAACTCTCTTTAACTCTAACCCTCTTTAACTCTAACTCTCTTTAACTCTCTTTAACTCTAACTCTCTTTAACTCTCTTTAACTCTAACCCTCTTTAACCCTCTTTAACTCTCTTTAACTCTAACCCTCTTTAACCCTCTTTAACTCTCTTTAACTCTAACCCTCTTTAACTCTATTTAACTCTCTTTAACTCTAACCCTCTTTAACCCTCTTTAACTCTCTTTAACTCTAACCCTCTTTAACTCTCTTTAACTCTCTTTAACTCTAACCCTCTTTAACTCTCTTTAACTCTCTTTAACCCTGTTTAACTCTCTTTAACTCTCTTTAACTCTCTTTAACTCTCTTTAACTCTAACCCTCTTTAACTCTCTTTAACTCTAACCCTCTTTAACTCTCTTTAACTCTCTTTAACTCTAACCCTCTTTAACTCTCTTTAACTCTCTTTAACACTAACTCTCTTTAACTCTCTTTAACTCTAACCCTCTTTAACTCTAACTCTCTTTAACTCTCTTTAACTCTAACTCTCTTTAACCCTCTTTAACTCTAACTCTCTTTAACCCTCTTTAACTCTCTTTAACTCTAACCCTCTTTAACTCTAACTCTCTTTAACTCTAACTCTCTTTAACCCTCTTTAACTCTAACTCTCTTTAACCCTCTTTAACTCTCTTTAACTCTAACCCTCTTTAACTCTCTTTAACTCTAACCCTCTTTAACTCTCTTAAACTCTCTTTAACTCTAACTCTCTTTAACTCTCTTTAACTCTAACCCTCTTTAACTCTAACTCTCTTTAACTCTAACCCTCTTTAACCCTCTTTAACTCTCTTTAACTCTAACCCTCTTTAACTCTAACTCTCTTTAACTCTCTTTAACTCTAACCCTCTTTAACTCTAACTCTCTTTAACTCTCTTTAACTCTAACTCTCTTTAACCCTCTTTAACTCTAACTCTCTTTAACCCTCTTTAACTCTAACCCTCTTTAACTCTCTTTAACTCTAACCCTCTTTAACCCTCTTTAACTCTCTTTAACTCTAACTCTCTTTAACTCTCTTTAACTCTAACCCTCTTTAACTCTAACTCTCTTTAACTCTCTTTAACTCTAACTCTCTTTAACTCTCTTTAACTCTAACCCTCTTTAACCCTCTTTAACTCTCTTTAACTCTAACCCTCTTTAACCCTCTTTAACTCTCTTTAACTCTAACCCTCTTTAACTCTATTTAACTCTCTTTAACTCTAACCCTCTTTAACCCTCTTTAACTCTCTTTAACTCTAACCCTCTTTAACTCTCTTTAACTCTCTTTAACTCTAACCCTCTTTAACTCTCTTTAACTCTCTTTAACTCTAACCCTCTTTAACTCTCTTTAACTCTAACCCTCTTTAACTCTTTTTAACTCTCTTTAACTCTAACCTTTTTAACCCTCTTTAACCCTCTTTAACCCTCTTTAACTCTCTTTAACGCTCTTTAACTCTAACCCTCTTTGACTCTCGTTAACTCTCTTTAACCCTCTTTAACTCTCTTTAACTCTCTTTAACTCTAACCCTCTTTAACCCTCTTTAACTCTCTTTAACTCTAACCTCTTTAACTCTTTTTAACTCTCTTTAACTCTAACCCTCTTTAACCCTCTTTAACTCTCTTTAACTCTCTTTAACTCTCTTTAACTCTAACCCTCTTTAACTCTTACCCTCTTTAACTCTCTTTAACTCTCTTTAACTCTAACCCTCTTTAACTCTCTTTAACTCTAACCCTCTTTAACCCTCTTTAACTCTCTTTAACTCTAACCCTCTATAATCTCTTTAACCCTCTTTAACCCTCTTTAACCCTCTTTAACCCTCTTTAACTCTCTTTAACGCTCTTTAACTCTAACCCTCTTTGACTCTCGTTAACTCTCTTGAACCCTGACCCTCTTCTGTCTTGTCGTGAACAGGAAGACCCTCGGCTGAAGATTCCCGTACAGATGCGGAGGACGGCCTCTCTTGACCCCAATGATCTTGGCCCTTTGCCGGTTTGTTAGTCATTAACCCGTCAACCGTAAAATCCTCCGACTTCTTGTTTGACCTGCTGTAATTGATATTTTCTTCATTTGCAGCCTTGTTGGGAAGAAAGAGTCCACTCTGATGGAAGGATCTTCTACATAGATCACAGTTCGTATGACATCCATGTTAAAAGCAGCATGATAATAACTGTGTTCCCGCTCTGATGAACCCTCTCTGCTGCTTCCATCGCACAGACACCAGGACCACACAATGGGAGGATCCTCGGTTACAGAACTCGGCGATAACTGGACCAGTGAGTGCTGCTTTCTTTACACTTCACAGCTTTCCTGAAAACACGTATCATTGACCACAGTTAATGACCTGCTCTGTTCCAGGCTGTGCCTTATTCCAGAGATTATAAACAGAAGTACGAATACTTCCGCAAGAAGCTGAAGAAGCCGGTGAGTGAGCCGGCGTCTGAGCGTCTGAGAGTCCTTTTTAAAAGTGTAAACTCTGTAAACTCTGTAAACTGTTTTATTTCAGGCTGACATCCCAAACCGCTTTGAGCTGAAGCTGCGACGGAACGCCGTGCTCGAGGACTCGTACCGACGCATCCTCTCTGTGAAGAGGCCGGACCTGCTCAAGGCACGCCTGTGGGTGGAGTTTGAGGGAGAAAAGGGACTGGACTATGGAGGCGTGGCCAGGGAGTGGTTCTTCCTCATGTCCAAGGAGATGTTCAACCCATATTATGGGCTGTTTGAGTATTCTGCCACGTGAGTCACTGTTCTCATCTCCACCAGTCTGACACACGGGGAGTTTTATTGTGTTTGAAGATGTAGCTCCTCCTCCTCCTGTTGTTGTTTATGCTGAGGTTTGTGTTTCAGGGACAACTACACACTGCAGATCAACCCGAACTCAGGTCTGTGTAACGAGGATCACCTTTCCTACTTCAAGTTCATCGGCCGAGTGGCCGGCATGGCGGTGCATCATGGGAAACTGCTGGATGGTGAGCGACGATCTCAACTCTCTGAAATCGTCAGCAATCACAGAAACAACGTCCTGACTCTCTGTTTGTCGCACAGCTTTTTTCATCCGGCCGTTTTACAAGATGATGCTGCAGAAGCCGATCACGCTGCAGGACATGGAGTCTGTGGTGAGTCCACTTCACAACTTCACTGTCAAAGGTTTCACTCTTTTATACAAATACAGATGTTTATTTAGTTTCTGTTTCATTTTCAGGACAGTGAATATTTCAACTCTTTAAAGTGGATCTTGGAGAACGACCCGACAGACTTGGACCTGATGTTCACCATCGATGAAGAGCTGTTTGGACAGGTTTGCTCCTCATCGTCCACACAGACGCTCACACTGACGCT
Organism: Solea solea; assembly: GCF_958295425.1. Classification (NCBI taxonomy): domain Eukaryota; kingdom Metazoa; phylum Chordata; class Actinopteri; order Pleuronectiformes; family Soleidae; genus Solea; species Solea solea. Next base: position 361,842 of record NC_081138.1, on the reverse strand, counting down.
CACACAGACACTCACACTGACGCTCACACAGACGCTCACACTGACGCTCACACAGACGCTCACACTGACGCTCACACTGACGCTCACACAGACGCTCACACTGACGCTCACACTGACGCTCACACAGACGCTCACACTGACGCTCACACTGACGCTCACACAGACGCTCACACTGACGCTCACACAGACGCTCACACAGACGCTCACACTGACGCTCACACTGACGCTCACATGCTTTTCCTGTGTGAATTCATGGAACATTTCCTGTTCTTCCTGTTCAGACTCACCAACATGAACTCAAGCCCGGCGGCTCTGAGATCGTTGTCACCAATGAAAACAAGAAGGAATACATTCAGTAAGTGACAGAGAAAGAAAGAATCATGCTGTGAATGATGTGATGATCTCAAGGATTCTGATCTTATTCACAGTCTGGTGATGCAGTGGAGGTTTGTGAACAGGATACAGAAGCAGATGACTGCATTCAAAGAGGTAACAATCACATGAGAAACAGTTACATGATAAACATGAGAAACAGTAACATGATAAACATGAGAAACAGTAACATGAGTAACATGAGAAACAGTAACATGAGTAACATGAGAAACAGTAACATGAGAAACAGTAACATGAGTAACATGAGAAACAGTAACATGTGAAACAGTAACATGAGAAACATGAGAAACACTAACATGATAAACATGAGAAACAATAACATGAGTAACATGAGAAACAGTAACATGATAAACATGAGAAACAGTAACATGAGTAACATGTGAAACAGTAACATGAGAAACATGTGAAACAGTAACATGAGAAACAGTAACATGTGAAACAGTAACATGAGAAACAGTAACATGGTAAACATGAGAAACAGTAACATGGGAAACAGTAACATGAGAAACAGTAACGTGATAAACATGAGAAACAGTAACATGGGAAACAGTAACATGAGAAACAGTAACGTGATAAACATGAGAAACAGTAACATGAGAAACATGATAAACAGTAACATGAGGAACATGAGAAACAGTAACATGATAAACATGAGAAACAGTAACATGAGGAACATGAGAAACAGTAACATGATAAACATGAGAAACAGTAACATGGGAAACAGTAACATGAGAAACAGTAACGTGATAAACATGAGAAACAGTAACATGAGGAACATGAGAAACAGTAACATGAGAAACATGAGAAACAATAATATGAGAAACAGTAACATGAGAAACAGTAACATGAGAAACATGATAAACAGTAACATGATAAACATGAGAAACAGTAACATGAGAAACAGTAACATGTGAAACAGTAACATGTGAAACAGTAACATGGGAAACAGTAACATGATAAACATGAGAAACAGTAACATGAGTAACATGAGTACAAACGCTTGATTGATTTTCAGGGATTCTTTGAGTTGATTCCACAAGATCTGATCAAGATCTTTGATGAGAATGAGCTTGAGGTGAGTGTTTACTTTGTAATGTGCATTAAATATAATGAGATATCATTAAATTATATGATAATAATAATAATAATGATAATGATAATCTCTAATGACCTCCACAGCTGCTCATGTGTGGTCTTGGAGATGTGGACGTGAACGACTGGAGAGAAAACACCAAGTACAAGAACGGCTACTGCTCCAACAACGCTGTCATCCAGTGGTTTTGGAAAGTAAGACAATATCCCATAATATACCTGAAGCCAATGTCTTGGCCCTGTCAGTGTTTTTCCCCTTTGAAGAAGAAGAAGAAGGAGGAGTTGTTGTTTAATTTGAATGTGTTGTTGTAGGCGGTTCTGCTGATGGATGCAGAGAAGAGAATCCGGCTCCTTCAGTTTGTGACGGGAACGTCCAGAGTTCCAATGAATGGCTTCGCTGAACTCTATGGTGAGAGACATATGAGGGACAGTCTGTCTCCACCTGTCTTTATTGTACGTGTCACGTGACTTGAAATGGTTCTGTTTTGCAGGCTCTAATGGACCACAGCTGTTCACCATCGAGCAGTGGGGGACACGTGATAAACTGCCCCGAGCTCACACATGGTACACACTGCACTACTCTTTTACCTGTGTGTGTGTGTGTGCTGTGGTTTCTCTCCCTGACCTCTGACCCCTGACCTGACATTGTTCTCTGCAGCTTTAACCGTCTGGACCTCCCTCCTTACGAGTCGTTTGAGGAGCTGAGGGAGAAACTTCTCATCGCCATAGAGAACGCACAAGGCTTTGATGGAGTGGATTAACGCGGCGGAAGTGAACGAGCTGAAGTGACATTTTAATGCTCAGCTGCAGGATGTGATGGTGATGCTGGTGAGAGGGTGAGCTGTGGTGGTGAAGGACAGACACACAGCTGAGTCGGGTCACTCACACACACACACACACACACACACACGTGGAGGAGGCAGACGTGGATATAGAATCACTCCATGTGTTGTAATGTTTACAAATTGTTTTATTTTTCTTCTCTTAAGTGAATTCACTTTTGTTTGTTCTGCTAAATAATGAATTATTTAAATGAGTGAAATGAGATTATAACATTAATGAATGTGAAGCTTTAAAAACAGGAGTTTCCTTTGAGCCGAGCTGCGTCACAAACTGTCGAGACTTCAGGGAAACTTTCACCACATGAACACATGATTTAAGCTGGACCATGGGTGACACAGTGAGGACACAGTGAGGACACAGTGAGGACACAGTGAGGACAGGTTGACATAAAGACGTACAGTCTCTGAAACTGCAGAATCCCTTTAAAGTGAAAGAAGGTTTTAAATCTAAAGGTTTAGTCTCATTATTAATAAAACACAGATATCGATTGTTAATTTAACGATGTTTTCTCTCCATTTAAATTCTTCATATCATTTTCATTCCAGAAAACTAGAAACACGACAGGAAACGTTCAAGAATGAAACCTCAGGAGCCTTAGTATCACAAACACGTGTGTGTGTGTGTGTGTGTGTGTGTGATTACACTGTAAACAAGTGTGTCATCATTCATTCATTCATCACGTGTCATTAAGCATTTACAGCAGTGATGCATCCAAACCAGGACCAGTAAAACAAGGCTTAACTAATTATTCTGCACACGCACACACGCACACACACACACACTCACACACTCTCACATGCGTGCGCACACACACAGACACACACACACACAGACACACACACAGTGTTAGATTCTGCCCAAATACTATGCATAAATGTACATATTTAACTGTAATGTTGCATGATTCTTTCTCAGATTGAACATAAATATATTGTACATAGAAATAAAAGATTTGGTTTTTATTCATACACATGTATGTGTATACATACTATATATATATATATAGTATATATATACAGTATGTATAGAGTAAATATACAGTATGTATACACATGTATGTGTATACATATATATACTATATATATATATATACACATGTATGTGTATACATATATATACTATATATATATACGTATATATGTATAGAGTATATACAGTATATGTATATTGTCATTATTAGTGGTGGGCTCAGACTGTGAGTGTGTTGCGTTGCTTTGTTTCCTCGTCGCGCGCGCGCGTGTGTGTGTGTGTGTGTGTGTGTGTGTGTGTGTGTGTGTTTGTGTTTGCAGCTCACTGCTCTGTTTTTAAGAGCTCTTTAAAAAGCATCATCACCTGTAATAAATAATAAATAATAATAATACCTTTGTAAGGAAATAAGTGAACTGAACTGCAGCCGTTTCTCTCTGTGTTTACGTCTGCCGCGGTTAAAGAAAGGTTTTTATATTCTTACGCTTTTATAAAGTCAAGCACTTTGTCTTATTGTTCACTGTTGAGCGTCACTGCCTTTAAAACGTTTACCATGTTCTCTTGTGTCGCTGTGTGAAGATGATTTGTGATATATTCTAGCAGATGAAGTATTGTTGTGTATGTTTTGATCTCTACTGAAGAAAATCCCAGAGATCAACTCTTTATTTCTCATATATCACATTTTCTTATTGTCCAATGGAATTGAAATCATTGACAAAGCCACAAGTGCATTACAATGTTGACATGAGTCTATGATCTATGTTCTATGATGATGAACTATAACTCACCACATCCAACATCAGAGAAAGAAAGAAAAATACAATTCAGTAATAAAATACACAAAACAACATCCAGTGTTTCATGTCTTCTGTTTCTTCACTAAATGACGAGTGATGTTTTTTATTTGATGTTATTTACGTGCTCTTTACATTGAGTTGCTTTGATGTTGACGTGTTTTTACAGTTTATATATTAAACACTCGAGAAAATCTGGAAACAATCACTTCAAGAAAGTGTTGTTTGTGTGTAAGTGTCATATAAATGTGTAACACACCTCCATAAATGCTTCATATACTTTGTTTTTACTGTATTGTGTTGTTGTTGATTGTGTTTACTGCTGTGTCTGTGTGTGTCTGTGTGTGTGTGTCGAGCTTTTCTGTCCAAAGACAAAGCGTGGACGCTTGTTTGTCTCTGTGACGGACAGCTGTCCTGTCCAGGCTGTGACTCCGCCTACATCACCTGTGTGGAGGAGTGAGTGTTTATATTATATTATTATTATTATTATTATTATTGTTCTCATGCTGTAGCTGTGTCTGATTAAATCTCTTCAGATGTGTATGCAGTACCAAACTGCTCCACCTGGGGGCGATGAGTCACTTATTATCCATCATTTATACTTCAGACAAACAAAAGTGTTTTTTAAATTCATATTGACAGTAACATCGTCTTCTTTTACTGAATTTGACCTTTGACCTCACACAGGCTGATGTAACTCTGTGTGTGTGTGTGATTCAGATGAAGTCACAGTTTTCTCTCCTGCTGTGGCTCGGTGGCCCCGCCCCCTCCTCACAGGTCATAGGCTCTGTGCCCCCGCCCCCTCACAGGTCAGTGGAAAGGTCACACACACAATTCAGGCTCGGCCTTTTGGACACTGGTGGGGTCAGTGTGTGGGGGGGTAGTGGGTGTGGTCACAGGAGGACACGCCCTCAGCCAATGGAAGCAGACTCCTCCTCTTTACCCACAGCTTGACCAACATTGATAACCTGATAATGATCTGGACTCAGAGCCTGACCCGGGTTGACATGCAGGCCGACAGTGAGACATCCTGTCCTCGCCTCAACACGTGACTGAGTTCATCACACACACACACACAGGTGCAGATGTGTGTGTGTGTGTGGAAGCCAGGGGGCGCTGGACTAAAGTCTTCCCTGAGATGAAGTGAGTGTCCGTCATCCTCACCCCCCCTCTGTGTGGTCAGCTCTTGTCCCTCCCCCCCTCCCTCTCTCTCTCTCTCTCTCTCTCTCTCTCTCTCTGGTCAGTGTGAGCTCAGCTCTGGTCCCTCCCCCCCTCTCTCTCTCCCGCCTCCCTCCCTCCCTCCCTCTCTCCCTCCCTCAGTGTGAGCGCAGCTCGTGAGCTGATCACAGCTGTGACAGAGACGCTGAAATGCACGGATCATTCAAACTCATGTAAATGGCGGAATTCCTCCAGCGCGAGCTGCTGCTGCTCTTTTTTGTTTCTGTCTCACTGTCAGGTAAGAAGCGTTTTAACTCAATGTGTGTGTGTGTGTGTGAGTGTGTGAGAGAGAGAGAGACAGAGAGACAGACAGACAGATCAGTGAGCGGCTCACTCTCTGATCTTTGGATCAAACTAACTCATAGAAATGATTTAGAATCATTTATATTCTGAAAAATCTCATCAACAACAAAACTTTACAAATACAAACACATGAGAAAGTTTCTTTAGACTCACACGTGTGTGTGTGCGCGTGTGCGTGTGCGTGTGCAGTATATACTCATTTGTGGTGACACACAAACACTGACGTATTATTGATTACATGATATTATATTGATCTTTCAGATGAGTGTGTGTGTGTGTGTGTACTTTATACTGTTAATAACTCAGTATTTGTAAAATGGATCACACACACACACACACATGATAATCTGGTTATTGTAGTGAGAGGGTGAGATGACTGTGATGAGAGGGTGAGATGACTGTGATGAGAGGGTGAGATGACTGTAGTGAGAGGGTGAGATGACTGTGATGAGAGGGTGAGATGACTGTGATGAGAGGGTGAGATGACTGTAGTGAGAGAGTGAGAGGGTGAGATGACTGATGAGAGGGTGAGATGACTGTAGTGAGAGAGTGAGAGGGTGAGATGACTGTAGTGAGAGGGTGAGATGACTGTAATAAGAGGGTGAGATGACTGTAATGAGAGGGTGAGATGACTAGTGAGAGAGTGAGAGGGTGAGATGACTAGTGAGAGGGTGAGATGACTGTAATAAGCGGGTGAGATGACTGTAGTGAGAGGGTGAGATGACTGTAGTGAGAGGGTGAGATGCCTGTAATAAGAGGGTGAGATGACTGTAGTGAGAGAGTGAGAGGGTGAGATGACTGTAGTGAGAGAGTGAGAGGGTGAGATGACTAGTGAGAGAATGAGAGGGTGAGATGACTGTAGTGAGAGAGTGTGAGGGTGAGATGACTGTAGTGAGAGAATGAGAGGGTGAGATGATTGTAGTGAGAGAATGAGAGGGTGAGATGACTGTAGTGAGAGGGTGAGAGGGTGAGATGACTGTAGTGAGAGAATGAGAGGGTGAGATGACTGTAGTGAGAGAGTGAGAGGGTGAGATGACTGTAGTGAGAGGGTGAAATGACTAGTGAGAGAATGAGAGGGTGAGATGACTGTAGTGAGAGAGTGAGAGGGTGAGATGACTGTAGTGAGAGGGTGAGATGACTAGTGAGAGAATGAGAGGGTGAGATGACTGTAGTGAGAGGGTGAGATGACTGTAGTGAGAGAATGAGAGGGTGAGATGACTGTAGTGAGAGAGTGAGAGGGTGAGATGACTGTAGTGAGAGGGTGAAATGACTAGTGAGAGAATGAGAGGGTGAGATGACTGTAGTGAGAGAGTGAGAGGGTGAGATGACTGTAGTGAGAGGGTGAGATGACTAGTGAGAGAATGAGAGGGTGAGATGACTGTAGTGAGAGAGTGAGAGGGTGAGATGACTGTAGTGAGAGGGTGAGATGACTAGTGAGAGAATGAGAGGGTGAGATGACTGTAGTGAGAGGGTGAGATGACTAGTGAGAGGGTGAGATGACTAGTGAGAGAATGAGAGGGTGAGATGACTGTAGTGAGAGAGTGAGAGGGTGAGATGACTGTAGTGAAAGGGTGAGAGGGTGAGATGACTGTAGTCAGAGGGTGAGATGACTGTAGTCAGAGGGTGAGAGGGTGAGAGGGTGAGATGACTGTAGTGAGAGTGTGAGAGGACTGTAGTGAGAGAGTGAGAGGGTGAGAGGACTCCTCAGGTGTGATACTTGATCACAACACTGATGATTTAAATGCATTTTTCAAACTCATCTTAAAACCCATTTTTATTCCTTGGCTTTCAACTGCTCTTGTTTTTAGTGTTTTATTGTTTTTATTCTCTTAATATCTTAATTGTTTCATTGTTTTAACATTTTTGTTGTTTTATTGTTGTGATTGTTTTTACTTTTAGTTTTATTTATTTTCATGTACAGCACTTTGTCTCAGCTACGGCTGCTTAAAGCGCTTTATAAATACAGTTGAGTTGAGTTGAGTTGAGTTGAGTGTTGTTGTCGTGTGTCTGCAGGTGTTTTAAGCTTCAGTGAGTTATTTTTCATCAAGGAGCCTCACGACGTCACTGTCATGCGTAAAGAAGCCGTGGTTCTGGAGTGTCAGGCTCGCGGAGAGTCGCCCATCGACGTCCGGTGGCTGAAGAACGGAGTAAAAGTGACGGAGAGCGAGCGCATGTATCTGCTCTCCAACGGCTCCCTGTATTTGTCAGAGGTGGAGAACAGAAGAGCAGAGCGATCAGACGAAGGCTCGTATCAGTGTCTCGCTCACAACAAGTACGGAGCCATCCTGAGCCAGAGAGCACGGCTGACTATTGCAAGTGAGTATCAGCTACAGCAGCTTCAAAGTTGGAGCCATAAAACCAGTCAGTGTTTGTCCATTGGTGTGTTAATGAAGGACAAGGAGCTGTGGACCATACCATCTCTGACCCCTGTTCACAGGTTATTGCACCCTGAACGCTTGAGGAATTGTTCTTTTGGAATGTTTTCTCCTGCAGCTTCAGAGAAACCACTCCTCCTGCCCTGCAGGCCGCACACACACACACACACACACACACACACACGCACACACACACGCACACACACACACACACGCACACACACACACGCACACACACGCACACACACACGCACACACACACACACACACACACACACTGACACGCACACACACACACACGCACACACACACACACACTGAAACAGCAGCTCAATGCTGACATATTATCTCCGACTGAATCAGATTTAGCAGAAAATAGCAGTTTAGTGTGTCTTTGTCCAGGGATTATAATCCTTCATCTCTCAGTGGATGTGTGTGTGTGTGAGACTGTTAGTTGATTAGTTGTTAGTTGATGTCATTGTTAACCATGTGATGATTAACTCAGATAATCTCCTTTATTTCTACTTTTAAAACCACTAGTTCAGTGTCTCTGTAAACTGAAAAGTGATTAGAGTTTTATTCATTCCTTAATTAAGTGATTGACATGAGTTAAGAGGTGATAAACGCTGTCTGTTAGTTTACTGGTTTGTTTTATAATGACACTTAGACGTTCTTCAGGGTTCATCTGGAACCTCATCAAACTCTCACATACCTGACAAAAGCTCAGCTGAAGGACACACGCACGCACACACGCACGCACACACACACACATGCACACACACGTACACAGACACACACACACACACGCGTACAATAAGAAAGTCCAATAAGACGAAGGTTTGCTCAGTGAGCTTCTGTGATGTGATCGAAGTGAGACTGAATCTTGTTTTTCTCCTCTGCCGGACACCAAAGGTTACCATGGTTACCTTCAACCACGGCCCAGAGGTCAAAGGTTTCTTTAAAGTGTTCAATAGATGGATGGCAGTGAGACAGCAGTATGAGAGCAGTGAGACAGTTTGTTTTTATTTATTTATCATGGGTTACTTTAGTATAACATTTGTCATCTGCTTTAAAACATAGAAAATGAATCACAGACTGACTGTGAGAGAGTGTGTGTGTGTGTGTGTGCAGGCTTGTTGTTGAATGATTGAAAAGTTTAGAGCAGAGATAAGAGAGTGGAGGAGGGGACGATGAATCTCCCCCAACACCCGCTCAGCACCCTGAGGTCACTCATGAAACTCTGACCTCAGAAACTTCTTTCTTTAGTCACTGGTCAGTTGTCCGTCAGTTGTCTATCAGTTGTTTGTCAGTTGTCCGTCAATTGTGTGTCAGTTGTCTATCAGTTGTGTGTCAGTTGTCTATCAGTTGTCCGTCAGTTGTGCGTCAGTTGTCCGTCAGTTGTCCGTCAGTTGTGCGTCAGTTGTCCGTCAGTTGTGTGTCAGATGTCCGTCAGTTATCCGTCAGTTGTGTGTCAGTTGTCCGTCAGTTGTCCGTCAGTTGTCTATCAGTTGTTTGTCAGTTGTCCGTCAATTGTGTGTCAGTTGTCTATCAGTTGTGTGTCAGTTGTCTATCAGTTGTCCGTCAGTTGTGCGTCAGTTGTCCGTCAGTTGTCCGTCAGTTGTGCGTCAGTTGTCCGTCAGTTGTGTGTCAGATGTCCGTCAGTTATCCGTCAGTTGTGTGTCAGTTGTCCGTCAGTTGTACGTCAGTTGTCCGTCAGTTGTTTGTCAGTTGTCCGCCAGTTGTCCATCAGTTGTCCGTCAGTTGTGCGCCAGTTGTGCGTCAGTTGTCCGTCAGTTGTCTTGTTTAATGTCACTCTTAAAAGACAGCACCCGGGGGGTGATATCATTTAGTTTCTTCTCCTTCTCCTCCTCCTTCTTCTCCTCCTCCTCCTCCTCCTCCTCCTCCTCCTCCTTCTTCTTCTTCTTCTTCTTCTTCTTCTTCTTGCTGCATGAACTCACTGCATACTTTTTTCTTTTAGACAGAAAATCTTTTGATTTCTTGAAAAGGGGAAAATTACAGGTGGTGTTTTTTTAAATGTAGTTCAATAAATGAATGAAGATGATTACAGTGTGTGTGTGTGTGTGTGTGTGTGTGTGTGTGTGTGTGTGTGTGTGTGTGTGTGTGTGTGTGTGTGTGTGTGAGAGAGTGTGTGAGAGTGTGTGTGAGTGTGAGTGACCACAGTAACCAGAGGAGAGAGAGAGTCCTGAACTAATTCCTGGTATTTGTAAGAGAAGCTTTGTTTGGCTCTGACCTGTCCACTGACCTCTGCTTCACTGAGAGGAGCTGCATCAGCAAACCATCTGTTACAAGCTGAAGAGACAGAGAGACAGGCAGACAGACAGAGAGACAGACAGACAGACAGACAGAGAGAGTAGTAGTAGTAGGTCTATGGACAAACTCACATTTGTGTATTTGTAATTGTGGACATTAACTCCACTTTAATGTGGTCATAAATTTAGTTTTAATAAATCACACAGTGATGTGAGTGAATGTCTTATTTGTATATATTATATAGAACATGTACATGTGTTATTTGTATATATTATATAGAACATGTACATGTGTTATTTATATATATTATATAGAACATGTACATGTGTTATTTATATATATTATATAGAACATGTACATGTGTTATTTGTATATATTATATAGAACATGTACATGTGTTATTTGTATATATTATATAGAACATGTACATGTGTTATTTATATATATTATATAGAACATGTACATGTGTTATTTATATATATTATATAGAACATGTACATGTGTTATTTATATATTATATAGAACATGTACATGTGTTATTTATATATATTATATAGAACATGTACATGTGTTATTTATATATATTATATAGAACATGTACATGTGTTATTTATATATATTATATAGAACATGTACATGTGTTATTTATATATATTATATAGAACATGTACATGTGTTATTTATATATATTATATAGAACATGTACATGTGTTATTTATATATTATATAGAACATGTACATGTGTTATTTATATATATTATATAGAACATGTACATGTGTTATTTATATATATTATATAGAACATGTACATGTGTTATTTATATATATTATATAGAACATGTACATGTGTTATTTATATATTATATAGAACATGTACATGTGTTATTTATATATATTATATAGAACATGTACATGTGTTATTTATATATTATATAGAACATGTACATGTGTTATTTATATATATTATATAGAACATGTACATGTGTTATTTATATATATTATATAGAACATGTACATGTGTTATTTATATACGTATTATATAGAACATGTACATGTGTTATTTATATATATTATATAGAACATGTACATGTGTTATTTATATATTATATAGAACATGTACATGTGTTATTTATATATATTATATAGAACATGTACATGTGTTATTTATATACGTATTATATAGAACATGTACATGTGTTATTTATATATATTATATAGAACATGTACATGTGTTATTTATATATATTATATAGAACATGTACATGTGTTATTTATATATATTATATAGAACATGTACATGTGTTATTTGTATATATTATATAGAACATGTACATGTGTTATTTGTATATATTATATAGAACATGTACATGTGTTATTTATATATATTATATAGAACATGTACATGTGTTATTTATATATATTATATAGAACATGTACATGTGTTATTTATATATTATATAGAACATGTACATGTGTTATTTATATATATTATATAGAACATGTACATGTGTTATTTATATATATTATATAGAACATGTACATGTGTTATTTATATATATTATATAGAACATGTACATGTGTTATTTA